>NW_008656609.1:4087-5389 GCF_000695815.1 Acanthisitta chloris | reverse complement strand
GGGATGAGATGAGCTTTAAGGTCCCTTTCCACCCAAACCATTCCGTGATTCTGTTATTCCATGATTCTACGATACCCAGAAAAGCCACAATGTCAAGACAATCCGTTAAAGAGTTTAAAGAAGAGGTGCAGAATGAAACGTGAGGCAGGTAAATACCACTGGGCTTTGTGGGGGAACTGATACAGCCACTTAAATAAGAAATAGTTTTGGCTATTGTTTTTATAATTGTGGTTTTGATGGCTGTTCAGGAAGATGTTCCTGTGAGAGCTGCAGGGGGTTAGAAACCCTCCAATGCAACTCCTCTTCCTGACTCTGCCCGGGTTTATAAGGAGAAATAGTACTTTTTATGGGGTCAACTCATACAGCTGGAAATGGGCATGTTCTTGAGATCTGAGTTTGGCAATCAGTTCTGAAAATTGTATTTTTAAATCCAGTAGAGTGTTGTCACGGTTCTAATGCTTTCGTTACTTAAGCTTTACCACCTGAAGGCTGAGCACAAGAGCTGCTTAACACAGTCCTCTGAGTCTCCACACCTTTGATTTTACCCTAAAACGTTCAGATGTTTCAACTAAAATACAGAGCATCACATTTCTTGCTGTTATTATTCCTTATAGGAGCGATAGGATTAAAAATGTGTGTATGCAAAAGTGATCAATCCAGCACAGGCAAGTCCAGCTGTGTGACACCGTGTGGGTAAAAGTTACTTTATACTTTGGGCACAGAGCAGTTGTGAATATCTGTGTGTTCAGATGCTGATAGGACTAGTTTGGCTGCTTTTGATGACTCAGAAAACCAGGATGCCAGAAAGGGAATAACTGGGAGGGGGTAGTGAGGCTTCTGCTTTTCCTCTTTGTCCAGGTGTCAGTTTTAATTCCTTATTTATATTTGGTATTATCAAAAATGTGGGTTTCGTTTCCTTGCCCTAACTGGCAGTTACTCCTTGCTCAGAAGCTTTTCCTTTGTGATTTGTTATCACAAATGTACAATGTTTAGTCTTTCAGCCTCTATGCACTGATTTTGCGTCACCTCATGCTGGTTTGTGCTGGGGACAGAGTGGTTTGAAACAGCAGCCGTGGCCATGCTCACACTTGGATGTGTTCAGAGGTGCTGTGGGACATGCAGGCTCTCTGTGGCATGTCCTGTGAAAGCACCTGAGGGCACAAGCTGAGGAAGATGCTGCATCTTTCTCTCCTCACCTGGTCCACCTCCAACACCCACCCCTGTTTGCTCTGGGCTGTGCTCGTTCTAGTTTCAAACACCACCTGCTTGCAGAGCTGCTCTCTGGTGCCCCAACATGCAGGA
>NW_008656609.1:0-4068 GCF_000695815.1 Acanthisitta chloris | reverse complement strand
TTCGGTGTGTGATGGCAGTTACATGTATTTCATCACATTTCCATCATTGATTGCTGCTGTCATCCCAGGTCTTCCCAGCAGCTGCCCACATTAACCTTTCAGAAGAATGGGTTGTCTCTGAACAGGCAGGAAAAACCAGTTGCCTTGGACAGCTCAAGAATTGCTGTGACTCTCATGTGCTCTTAAGAATTCTCTCGAATCCCTCTGGTAGCTGATTCCATGGAATCCTGGACAATAAACCTCCCTCCCCTCAGCTCAGCTCTGCTGGAAGTCACCCTTGGCTCGGCCAGTCATCAGGAAGGGCTCAATCGTGTTCTGTATTTACCTTGAGGATGTTATTTGTCATTGATCCCTTAGTGATGTCTCCCATGTGCAGTCAGCTGCTTTGCTGCACCAAATTAATAATACTGGAGCCCCAATTCCTGTAGGATCTCCCCTGGCAGCAGTGGCTGCAGGCTCTTCCATGCCTGTGCCAGACAGGCTCTCCAGCCCCTCAAAGATGAAGTCGACAATGCCTGCTAGTAAAAATGGGCTCAGAGATGGCAAAAGCATTCAAAGAGCAGCTCAGCTCATTGTCTATAAAGTCTGAGCTCTCAGGTGCAAATGTACATCGTGGGTTTGGTGTGCTGCTCCCCAGCAGGGACCTGGTGCGGACCTCCCTCCAGGGACTCGCCCCTGGTGTCCTGGGTATGATGTGGAAACCAGCTCAGGGTGGGGGGGTGGGAGCAAGGATAGAGACAAGCACTAAATTTTCCCACCCACATCCATCTTTGGGTTTTGCCTTTCTCCACAACTGCTGGAAAAGGAAAACCCCGAGATGCCGAGCAGCCCCATCCTTACAGAATGCAGAATCCCCAGATGGGTTCAGGTGTTCTGACACCCTTGCCTAGGCCCTGCTGAGGATGGACCCACACTGCAGGGGGGTCTTTTTTGTTCCATCTTGCAACGCCTGTTATCCACCATGCTGGGGTTTTTACAGCATGTGCTGTAAATGCTGAGCAGTGCTAGTGGAAGCGTTTGGGGCAGGTTTGTCCCACAAGGCCTCGGCCTGACCTTCTCCGACACGTTTCACACGTTTCCCATTTTCTGACCGTTTGCCATAGGGGGAAAAATCATTTTTCATTTTTCTAAACCAGATTTTATTCAAATAATAAATAAGAGCCTATTAACCCAGCATGCTTTAATGCTCTGAATCTGAATCTAAAGACTGGAGAGAGCACAAACATACCATTAAAAAAGCGTGTGCGGTTCTTCCTCCTGCCCAGCCTCTCCCCCATCGCGCACGCAAGCTGTCTCTTTAATAATGCAAAGGAGTAGTAAATTTCAAGCTGAGGATGGGCAATAACAAGGAGAGTTATTTCCACAATGCCCCAGTGTCAGCCCCTGGCTTAGGCGCACACCTTATTAGTTCTAACAGGCTGGTTAGCATCGGGTCACCTCTGCGGCTCCGCTCCCCGCAGGGTCACCCGGCTCCAGGCTGCCTTTGGGGAGGGGGAAGGGAGGCACATTGAGAGAGGCTCTTCTCACCCGGCATTTTTAGCACTGGTTATTTTTATTTACACTCCCCCCCTCCACTTTTACGCCTTTCTCTTGCCTCCTCTTCCACCCAAAACCTGCGCAAATCCTGGTGGTGGGTGAAGCCCTCCCTGGTGAGCGCGGATAAAGGGACCCCATGGAACGCAGGTTCCTCTGCTTCTCCTCAGAAGGGAAATAATTCAGTGAATCAGCCTGGGTGTGTGTATGGACACATAGCAGCATCCACGAGACGTTGCTGGTGAAAGCAAACCCAACAGGGTTGCATTCCCCATTAAGCATGACAGTAGTATGTCCAGAATGAACATGTGTGTGTGTCTGTGTGTGAGATGGGCCATGCTACACCCTTCCCTCACCTTCCAGGGGCCACGGGAATTGTCTGCAGGATGGTTCTTTACAGAGAGCTAACCCAGGGATGGTTTAAAATGAGTGTTCATTTTCCCTAACTGGAAGGCAGGAGCTGCTGCCCATTATGGAAATGCACATGCGGCTGTGGCCCCGGCCCAGCCCCTCCCCCACCACCACTTCCCATCCAAAAATGAATGCAAAGAAATACTATTAGGCTGTCTGGTTATGTATTTTTTATGAGGCCATACAAGACACTGCCTGACCTCGTCCAGCTCATGTTATAACCACATTGAAGATGCTTTTCATTTGGGTTCTGCTTTTCAGCCTGGGTGACCTCTATTAAATAAAAAAAAAAAAGAAAAAAATGGCCTAATATGTGACCCCTGGGACTAGTCGCTTCAAGGATTACATTTAATTCATATGATAATATTGAAATATAATGTTTCTGTGCCTAATGTTTTGGATGTTTTCCTTTCTTCTTTATTTCAGGGACCCTTTGAGTCTTGTCAAGGATTTTTTCTTCTTTTTTTTTGGTGGGGGGGAGGACAACTAACTCGTGCTTGGTGGGCAGATGCTTAAAAATCACCTTTTTTCCCTTGGAAAGCTGGAGTGAACACACAGCTCTTCCCCTTGCCTGGAAGGAGAAGAGGAAAAACAAAGGCAGGGAAATTATTTTCTATAGAAAAGCGTGTCTGGCTCGTCAAAATACAGCCCCATGCTTTGCTGTGGCGTTTGCTTGCCCACTAGATAAGGAGTGACCTGCTTTCCTGGCTGGGGGGGCACGGGCAGACCCCCCTCTACCTCCTTCCTAGCCTCCAGCTCCCATTGTCTGCCTCGGCCCTGCCGCTCCCCTGCACTCCCCACGCACACGGAGTGACTGGAGGGACCCTGCGCTCCGCCTGCCCCGGCTCCGTGATGGAGCATCCCAGCGTTTCCGACAGACAACACATATTTCAGGGCTTTATAACTTCTCCATAAAAATGTACTCGGGGATGAAACACGACTTGCGACGCTTCAGCTTAGGAGCAAATTTGCTTTTGCCAATTGCAAAAATAAATTTGACTCTTCCTAAATATTCCACGTGCAAAAAAACCATTTAATGAAGTACATTTTTTCCCTGATCCTCAAGCTGAAATCACGTTGTAAGGTGTATGGGGGAATTCAGCCATCACTCAGCAGTCCGAGCTGAGACCTTGCACTAGGAAGCAACGAAGCCCTTAATCATTCCTGGTAATGACACGTTTGGAAAAAAGTGCCACATGTGTGCACCGTGGATTTTCAGCAAACATCTAATGCGGGGTGTGAAGCGGTGGCTGCCGGTGTGCTTGTGCAGGGGGGTTCCCTCCTCCTCCTCCTGCTCGGAGCAGGCTGTTCCAGCCTGTCTGTGCTGCCCCGCTCACAAAAGCCGTGTCCTTAGAACAATAGGCCTGTGCTCCTGGAGACCCTGTCCCGGCACACCGCGACGCTGCTTCCCTGACGTTTGCAAGGGGATACACAGCCCTGATGATGTATTTTTTGTCCTTTTTTTCCCCACTGTGAATGGAGCTGTGAAATAGTGAAATGATTTTGTGCAAAAAATACCCTGCGAATACCACTCGGGTTGTGATCAAATAGTGCAGGTCTGTGGCTCTGGCTGACCCTGGGTCCTTTCCATCGCGCCCCATAAACCCTCACCCTCCTGGCGCCAGGGAGCCACGGGCAGGTGAGGGCCGAGCTCACTGGGGAGGCACAGGGCAGGTGAGGGCTGAGCTCACACCGTAACTCACAGCCTCGTCGTGTTTATTCGAGTCACAGGCTGAACCTGGACAGTTTTTTGGCGAAAATGTAATTAGCGCCAGGTCGGCGCCGCGTGCTGTGTATATGCACAGCGGCGTTTTGTGTAGGATATTAAAAAAATATCCAGGCTTTGGGTTGCCTTTTGTAAGGCATGGAGCTGTGACCCTCCCTCCGCTGCTCCCTCCCCCCGTAGCCCCAGACTTCGCCGTGCCCTGGCTGCGAGCTTACATGGAGTTGTCTTTTTTATTTTTTTTATAAACCCAGTCACAACACGGGAAGAGGAGGAGGAGGAGGAGGAAGAGAGAGAAAGACAGAACTAAAAACCCTTGAAGGATGGCTCTCCAAAATTCCTGGTGGAACCACGGGGAATCCCTGGGAGCGCGGGAGCAGAGGTAAGGCAGCCTGCGCCCA
>NW_008656608.1:0-660 GCF_000695815.1 Acanthisitta chloris | reverse complement strand
TTATTTACAACAAGATGAAGAGTTTGAACCTCTAGCTCTCTGCTGTGATCTCCACTGGAGACTTAAGCTCTCTACAGCATTCTTTCTGAGGCTGTTCCAAGGGACATATTTACTGCTGGCCTTGCCTGTTTGAAGATGTCACTCAGAGTTCATTCAAGCAGAGGTAACCAGTAATTTAGCAAACTACAAATCACCATTTAAAAATCTTAATTTAGCAAGTAAATATAGATCAGATGCAACAGTAAGACACAAAGGCACAAAAAAATTTCAACAGAAAATAGGCTTTGTCATCCACACCTTTGTGTAGTCACCAGAAAGAAATCCCTGTTCAAGCCCACTATATATTGTCAGAGGGATTAGAAGACACTGTCTTTTATCTTTGAGATGTTGTAAAGTTGCTAGGAACGTAGACCAAAAGGATGGTGTCTCTAGTTTTCCTTTTTCAGTCTCTGCTTGGTCAGATTTGATCTGGTCCAGAAATATAACAATCAGCAACACAGCCAGAACAACACAAGCTGCAAAAGAAACAAACGAACAAACAAACAAAACAAGAACTTCATGAAAAACTGAGGAATGCCAGGAGAATGATGGGAAGTCGCTTGCTGCTGTTATTGTTCTGACTTAGTGCTTAGCTCTCTGTGGAATATTTTGGCCGCTGTC
>NW_008656607.1:57722-61674 GCF_000695815.1 Acanthisitta chloris | reverse complement strand
GTGTCCAGCCATGTCCCCAGCACTGCCTCGGTCACCACTAACCCATGTCCCCAAGCACCACAGCCACCTGGTTTTCACACTTCCTGCCATGGTGATCCACCACTGCCCTAGTTGCCTTGGCCTGTGCAAGGTGGGGAAGCTGTGCTGGAATGACACAGAATCATGGAGTGGTTAAGGTTTGAAAAGACCTTTTAGATCATCAAGTCCAACCATTTCCCCAGCACTGCCATGGTCACCATAAACCATGTCCCCAAGTGCCACATCAGTATGGTTTTTGAGCACTTCCACAGATGTGGTTGATATTGGTGGGAAGTGTTTCCCTTTCAACAGAAGAATCCAAACTGCTGTGACTGCACTGTTGATACTTATTTTTAGGTTACACCAGGCTTTTTCTTTCCAATACTTAAATATTGGTCTGGAAAGGATGAAACTGCTAAGCATTTCTTGTTTGCATGTGTTTAGCATGTGCCAAAGCAGAAGGGTCTGGGTTAGCAATGCCTATGGTGCATATTGCTGCTTCCACTGCAGTGAGCTTTTCTAGGAACTGGTCCAAATGCTTTTGCCATGGAGGAAAGTTGTCTCCTTTCCCCTTTGTCCTGCCCCTTTGTGCACAGTCATTAGGCTGGAGAAGGTGTTCCTGACCCTGAAATATCTGGAGGTGTTTTTGCGTTGTGTTGTCAGTGAAGAGTTCAACCAATGGAGGTTAAACCATCCTTGCCCTGCATGAGCTTGGCATTAAGTGGTTAGGAACAAAGGGGTCACAACTGCTTTAAATCAAAACCTACTTTTTGGGGGGTGAGGCTTGGGGAGAGGAACATACAGAACCTCTGCAAAGCCCCAGGGATGTGTATAAAGTCACTAGTAGCCTTTGGCAAATCTTGAGTGTAGTGTCACAGCTTTGTTTGTGAAGCTTAATTCTGAGTTAAGGTGTTGGAGTTCTCAGGAGATGACATGATTTGCTTTAGGGAAAGGTTTATTCAAATGAAACCCACTTAATTTCTAGTGTCCTTGTTCTAATGAAGTCAACAAGAAATCTATGGGATGTGGCAAATGGTTCTGCACTGACAACTGCCTTGTGGAAAAGGCAATGCACTTGAACATAGCTCAGATAAATTGGATTTGATAAACACAATCCCATTTATTTCTATCCCAGATGTCAATTTGCAGGAATTATTGGCAGTTCTGTTGCAGCTGAGCTTGTACAAGAGCTAAATTTCCAACTGTGCTTTTGAAATGAGGGTTGAGCTTATATTTCCTTTGCCAATGTGTCTGACATTGCTGAGAGTTGTAATATCCCAAAGTGCTTTGTTCACCTCACACTTTGCCTTTAAACATCTGAGTTGTGTTGGGGATCATAAGGAAGGGGAAAAAAACCTCCAAATGAGACTGTTATTGACATTCCTAGTTACAATCTTGGGTGCTTTATATTGTTAAAAATAAACCAGCAGGGTAAATATTGCTTTAAATAATTGATTGAGGTGTTTTAGTGTTCAGTGTCAGTTTCCTCCAAGCTGAGGTTTCTGGGTGGAAGCAGAGCCAGAGATGGCACTGGGGAAAACAGGGAGGAGGAAAGTTTAGGAGCTTAGAGTGTCCACGTGTGACAGGAAGGCTCGTTGAGCAGAGTGCAGGGAGAGGATCTCTCCAGTGATCACTGCTGGGTCTGAGGGAATCAGTTCATACCTGACCATGCCTAGGCACCCCCTAAGTTTTTCCCACTATATTAACCTACACATCTCACAGGTTCTCCAAAAAAGTATCCATGAAATGAATAACAGTTTTAATTAGTTACAAACTCCGTGTGCTTGTCAATACTACAGTCAAATTGTGAAGCAACACTCTTGGGCAACACTTCTCTGGCTGAGTTTTGTTTTCAGAGTTTCTAGTTCTTATATACATTTAAATGCTTCAGAAGGGGAAAAGCTTCTGAATTTGGGAGGGGAGACCTCATCCCAATCCACAGCTCCCTCAGGAGGGGCCACACTGACCTCTGCTCTCTGGGACCAGTGACAGGACCCATAAGAAGTGCTCAGAGTCCTGATAATAGATGGCTTGGTCTGGTCTGTTGTATTTCAGTCCCCATTCTGGCTGCTGTGCAGCAGCTCTTCCTAACCCTTTGGCTCAGCCCCAGGAAGACCCACAGATTGGATTTGGAGATCTAACTGTGATTAATCAGCCTCAAAGACTGGAAGTGGCTTTCTCATGGACACGAGGTCGAGGTGTTTGGTCTGGTGCCTGGGGTGCCTTGGGGGTGGTGACACAGCCCATGACTGGGGCTCCAGCCCCTTCCCAAACCCGTGGGATCCAGGCTGGCAGTTCCCCTCTCTTCCTCCACAAAAGAATGAAAATCCTTCAAAAAAGAGATGCAAATCAGGGCAGGAGTTGCTGGTTACCTTGGCTGTTCTGTGGCTGTGTGTGTGTTCAGTCTGGGCTCAATAGACATCTTTAATTCATGTTTTTCTTGTCCTTTTAGAGGGTCGCTGAAAACCTTTGTTCATACAGTGCATCTATTACAGAAACAGACTGAGCTGGGATCCTTGCCCGTGGCTGATGTCTTGTACAGGTTTGTGGTGACTTTTCTCCTGGTAGAACTTCTCCATCAGCTCTGCCAATGTGTGGAGTGCATTTAGGTCTTTAAATGTGATTAAAAGGATTTAGAGTTATGAAAGCTCTAGGAAAGATTGAAGTTCAGTCATTTGCAGAAGAAAATCAAATCTGAAAGTATCTCCTGGGTGGATTTTGGGGTGTTAAGATTTTATTTTCTAATGGAATATTGATGATCCCTTGAAGTGGCTAATGAACTCTGACAGGGAATAATGGCTTAAAATCTAACTTCATCTTAGCTTTTCCTTGAGCTCGTTTTTGCTGGCACTATTCTCTGTCCATCTTACTATATTTTTTTTCTTGCAGGTTGTTGCTTTTGGAAGGAGGACCTGGCTCACCCTCCTGCCTGCTTGGGGGGAAGCACATAGTGTCCTGGGGCTTTGAGGACATGTTACCTGCCCCTGATGCCAACACTGGTTCCAGCAGCGAAAGTAAAGGTGAGTTACTTCGTGTCAGCACGAGCAGGGGAGGAAAGATGCTCTTGTTGCTTAGAATGGCTTGCTAATCCCTGTGAAGCTTGGGGGCTCAGGAAATGCTGCTGAAGAGCAGGTGCTGTTTGAGTTGGTCAGGCTGGAGGAGACAGTGAGCAGCAGTTGGTAGTGACCCTCCCTGACTCCAGTGGGAATTGTTCAGGGAGGTCAAACAGAGTGTGGCTGTTATGCCCTCACTGTCCCTGGTAAGCACTTCCCTTGCCCTGTGCAGTGTCCCTGTATCCAATAGCACCAGCATGGGCACAGCAGGTTATTTTTAGAAGTACAAGTTCATTGCTTTTTTTCTCCTCCCCTTTCCCTATTCTGCTTTTGTTTGTTTCACTGGGTTTGTATGTTCTTTGTTAACTCTTTCCTTTGTCTTTCCCTGCATTAACTCTGTGTTCCCTGCTTTGTTTGCCTACTGGTTTGGCACTACTTCACTTCTTCATTGCTTCAGAAACATTAGTTCAAGCTTTGACATCTCATTTCAAATCTGAGCTGTTGTTTTATATACAAGTTTATTGAAGACATCTCTCTTTTTTAAGATACTTAGGCAAGAGAGTGAATATATTTTTGTCCTATCCTTATCTGACTCTTCAGATTCTGTGAACTTGAATAGGATGACTGGACTTGTGTCCCATCCTGATTATTAATAATTCCTACTCTGTGGGTGACAAATCTGTGTTTGAAATACATTTGGTCTTGATTTGGTCTTGAGGTGGAAGGATCTGTTCAGCAGCTTGGACAGAAGCACAGAGTTGTACCAGGAATTAGACCAAGGCTCAATATTAGATTGTTCTTCCTCTCACCCAGTGTGTTATACTGATAGGCAGTTTTATATGCAGGTACAGGAATTTTCCACTTGAGGAGTTCTGTGTCCC
>NW_008656607.1:50171-57672 GCF_000695815.1 Acanthisitta chloris | reverse complement strand
CTGGATTTATAATTTTGAGCAGTGCAGAAATAGCAACTTTTATTGCAGTTTGTGCAAGAATACCTAAAACCAAACCTTTAGCACTGAAATGAGGACACTACACAGGGAGAAGAGATTAATCAGAAGTGGATGGTGAACGTTAGAACTGTGGAAAGAAACAATGCCAGTGTCACTTGTTGTCTCCAAGTTGAAGCTGAGTGAGTGGCACCTCATTCTTGCTCAGCTGATTTGCCAGGAGCAGCAGGTTTGAACAGCTCTGGTGTTGGTGTGAGGGAGTTGGTGGCATCTGAGCACCTCTGTAGGGCTTGGAAGAGCTGGGAAGAAACTGCTGTGTTGGACTTTGTTGCAGAAGCTCTTAGAACACCAAATGAAAAGCAGTGGCTGGTGGTGGCCTGTCCTGAGCGTGTGCTGGTCGCAGCCCTGCGGTGGCCGCGGGGCCTTCCCGGGGTGGTGCTGAGGACAGCTCTGTGCTCTGCTCTGTCCCAGATGCAGACCTGGGCCGGTGTCTGGCAGCAGATGGGCTCTACCTCTACACCACTAATTCTGTGGGCAGAGGAATCAGCAAGTTGGGGTCTGGCCTGCACGGGACTTTGAGGTAAGTGACAGGGGAATATTTGCTGTTCTGCACAAATGTGCAAAAATGACAGGGGAATATTTGCTGTTCTGCACTAATGTGCAAAAACCCCAACCCTGGCAGAGTTCACAGCCAGGTTGGATGAGCCTTGAGCAACCTGCTCTGGTGGGAGGTGTCCCTGCCCAGGGCAGGGGTTGGGGCTGGGTGATCCCTAAGCTCCATTCCAACCCCTAAAACTCTGTGATCTGTGATAAGTTAGTGTTTTGCTAACCCTCTCGTGTTTGGGTCTAGCAAGACTAGAGCCTATGGGGATTGGGACTAGATGATCTCTGAGATCCTTTCCAACCCAAACCATTCTGTGATTCATGATATTGTGCATGTTAATCAAATGCTATTTTTTGTGTTGCTTTTCTCATCTCCAATACTTCCTGAGGATGTTTTCTCTGGAATTCCAGAGCAGCTGAGGTTCAGTGGGACCTCTGGAGATCCAACCTCCTGCAAAGAGGATTAGTACCCATCATATTTAGATTTAATTTTTACTTTTAGTGAGTTGGTTTATTCTTTGAGAAGGACAACTCCAGGCTGGGTTTGTGACTTTATATATATTGTAGCTGTACAATTGCTGTGTTTGTAAGTCTTTGTTTTCCAATTATGCCATTCATTACAGCAGTGATTAGTGCAGATGTGACTCACTTTACATTCTCATCCCTTCAGTACTTGGCAATCACAAGGCTTGTTATGCTCTTAAGTCTTTCACAACCCAAACTGCTGACTTGACTCTTAGTTGAGTCAAAGTTCAAGGCTGTGGCTGGGAGTTCTTCCTGCAGACCCCAAAAGCAGGGCAGGGTTGGGAGGAGTGTTGATGTGCTGCTTGGTCTCTTTGCCAGGGGCTTCGTGTACTGCCGGAACGAGGAGCTGGAGGCAGGTTGGGTTGCCTTTGGCAATGGCAAACTCCTGCATCGGCCTGTGTCTTTTGACAACAAGCCTCACTACCTTTTCCAGGTCGTGGATCAGCATACCCTTCAGGTAACAGCAGCACGTGGGGTGGAGGTACAGTACAGCAGGAAAACATTGCCATGGAGCACAGTCGTTTTTAGCCTTAATTGCTTTTAGCCTTGAAGTTCTTTCTTTTTACTTTGTGAAACTGCCTGTTGCTAACACTCCTTGGGATCACTGTGTGATGGAGCCTGGAAATTGTAGATGTCACTCAGTTTCAGAGTGTGTGTTTAGATATAGCATATCTGTATATTCTGGATCCAGGGTATAGAGATACAGGCTTGTTCAGCCTGGAGGAGACTGAGGGGAGACTCAGCCCCATCTGCAGTAGCTTCCTCCCAAGAGGCAGCACCAATCTCTGCTCTCTGGGACCAGTGACAGGACCCAGGGAACAGCTGGAGCTGTGTCAGGGGAGGGTTAGGTGGATATCAGGAGGTTCTTCCCCCAGAGGGGTTTGGGCTCTGAACAGCTCCCGGGGCAGTGTCCCAGCCCCAAGGCTGACAGAGCTCAGGGAGTGTTTGGGCAGTGCCCTCAGGCACAAGGTGCATTGTTGGGGTGTCTGTGCAGGGCAGGAATTGCACTAATGATCCTTGTGGGTCCCTCCCAACTCAGATATTCCATCCTTCTGGTGTGGTCACATTGTAAACCAATCAAACAATGTCAATATGGACTTTGACTTCAACTGAGAGCCTGATCTTTCAGAACAGCCTTGTTCTGTAGGATTGATCTTCCACCAAAATTCAGGTGTTGTTTCAGATCTGATTGTATTTCATAGCTAATCAAGTGTCACCCTTTGTAAAACTTCCCAGTTTGTTTACTTTGGGTTTTCCCTGCTGTGGTTTTAAGGATGGTTATACACATTCATGTCCAGTCTGTTTCCTGAAACTGAGCACTTTGGATTCCCCTTTTCTTCCCTGGGGGAAGTCATATTCCAGAGAAGCTGAAGGAGTAGATAACTCTCAGGGTGTCTATTTTCCTGATGGTACTGTGGTTGTGGTCTCGGTCACTGGAGAGGAGCAGATCTTTTTCTGTTTAGATGTGTTAAATTTGAGATAGGTGATGGTTTAAATACATTGGCAAATGTCCTGTAACAGCTCTTTGTGAGAAAGAAGTGTCATAGTACAAGTAAGTCCCTTAACAAACTTCTCCTGCACTAACTGCACTGGATCTCTGGTTATCTGCAGTACTGTTGATACTTGTAAGGCCAAACTTTCAACCAGGATATTTTGTGTCTCCCAGGTATGTCAGATTATCCCAATGCCAGTAAACCACTTCCCAGTCGGCAGCACTATGACCACGGTGCATCTCTCTTCAGATGGCACATACTTCTACTGGATCTGGTCTCCTGCAAGCCTCAATGAGAAAACCCCCAAAGGCCACTCTGTCTTCATGGACATCTTTGAAATCATAGTAAGCAAACCATGTGGGTGTTGTGTCTCTGGGCTGGGAGGGAAACACCAGCACTGCCAAATGGACCTGTTGGTTTGGGTATTCGTGTGTGTGATCTGAATGGATATGTAGGAGATCTCTGCACAGGGGGTGGGTTGGCCAATTCCCTCTCCAGAGCACATGTGACTGTTATATTTAGCAGTGTGAACTCTCTGGTAACGTATTTTTTACGTCTGTACTCCTCAGCAGAGGAGGAAGGAGTGGGATGATGCAGCTGGAGCTGGGAGGCTGTAGTAGCACAACTTGTGGAAAATCCCTGCTGCTGCAAATCAGCTCCTCATGAAGGGATGCACTGCAGTTAGACATCCCCTCAGAGCTGTGGTCTGAGCAAATCACTTTCTGCCTGGCAAATGGTGTGAAAGCCTCTTTTTATACAACTTGCCCCTGAAACATCACTAGCAAAATACAAGAGGATTATAAATTTCAATTCTAATATGGGTTCAATGATATGTTTGAAGTAAAATTCCAGGAAGGAATTAGAGATTGACATGCAGTTCTGTCTTTAAGGACAGGCATCAATGGAAGGTACAAGATGTTAATGTCTTTATTATCCTATATAATTACTCTATTGAACCACAGAGTCACCACCAAAAAATTACACATCTTGCTTTTATAACACTTCTTTTTTGGCCAGAAATTCTGTCATCAGAGTTTCAGTTTCTATCCCTACCTGATCTCTCGTATTGTTTTCTTCTGTTGAGCTAAGCTGTTCTCTCACCTGTGGATTTCAACAGCTAAAGTACTTTTTTTTCTCCATTTGAATAGGTAGAAAATGGCATATGCATAGCAAATCCTCTGCAGGAAAGGATTATACTGATGAGGAAAGAGGGGGAGTCTGCCAAGAGCATCAATGAGATGCTGCTGAGCAGGCTGTCAAGGTACAGAGCCTCCCCATCAGCAACACTGGCTGCTCTCACAGGCTCCACCATCTCCAACACGCTGAAGGAGGACCAGGCAGGTCAGAAGGGTTTGGTTTCTCCTGGTTTTGTCTCTCAACATATACACTTTCAATTTTAGCCATCACTGACCTCTCAGGACAGGCTCAAACCCGAAGTGTGCATTGCTTCCCCCAAGGAAGTGTTTGGGAGATACATGCAGTGCTTGCTTAGTGCCTAAGTGAGCAGTTAATTAGCAGTTCCTCTGCTAAATGAGGAGCTGATTTCGAGGGAAGTTTAAGAATGAAGAATGGGAAGAATGCTTGAACCTATGACTTTTCTTCCTCCATAAGCACATGAGTTTTCTTTCTTCAGTTTAAACAAAAGTATTCCCATTAAAATGATTTACACCTGAACTAGCTCTGCTTCCAGGGAAATTGGCAAAGAGTTGCTTGAAGAGCTATTTTAAAGGCTGTTTTGCCCTTTAGCAACTGAAGTGCTGCAGAAGAAGGAGAGGAAGTGGCTATTCTTGGCTCATTCTTTAGTCAGAGCTCAGAAGTGTTGATCAGCTGTTGCAGGAGGAGATCACTGTGGCTGTGTGTGTTTCGTGGGGAGCAGGAGAACCTGAGATAGGAAATGCAGAGTGAGTCTTCAGTCATCTGCATGTGCAGAGCTGAGCTGGCTCTGAGGCTTTCAGCATGGTGAGCACCATGCAGTGACCAACAGCTTTGGTCATAGCTAATGGTTTTATTTTCTTTTGAAGTTGTTTTCTTTAGTTAAATAACCTGTTTGTATCCATTTCTGGGCCTTGGTGCTGAGTGTGTGGGATTGTGAGGCCACCACTGCATAGGACAGCTGTGCCTGCCCCATCCCTGGGAGTGTTCCAGGCCAGGCTGGATGGGCTTGGAGCCACCTGGGCTAGTGGGAGGTGTCCCTGCCCATGGCAGGGGTAGAATTAGATGATCCTCAGTTGAGGAGGGACATTGAGGTGCTGGAGCAGGTCCAGAGAAGAGCAACGAGGCTGGGGAAGGGACTGGAGCACAAGTGCCGTGAGGAGAGGCTGAGGGAGCTGGGGGTGTTCAGCCTGGAGAAGAGGAGGCTCAGGGGAGACCTTCTCACCCTCTGCAACTCCCTGACAGGAGGTTGGAGTCAGGTGGGGGTTGGTCTCTTCTCCCAGGCAACCAGCAGCAGGACAAGAGGGCACAGACTCAAGCTCTGCCAGGGGAGGGTTAGGTTGGATATTAGGAAGAGATTTTTTAGGGAGAGAGTGCTCAGGCATTGGAATGTGCTGCCCAGGGAGGTGGTGGATTCACCATCCCTGGAGGTTTTCAAGGTGAGACTGGATGTGGCACTTAGTGCCATGGTCTGGTAACCATGGTAGGGTTGGACTTGATGATCTTGCAGATTTTTCCCAACCTGCTTGATTCTGTGCTCTTTAAGGTCCTTCCAACCCAAACCATCCCATGACTCTATACAAACTTCTTAAATCAGCATCTAAATGCTGCAAAGCGAAGCTGAGCTGAATTTCCATATTGATTCCTTTGAGGCCCTAAATAGAAACCTGCCTTGTCCTGAAGCAATACGAGTTTGTGTTACACTTGCAGCTGCCAACACCAGCTGTGGGCTGCCCCTGAAGATGCTGAGGAAGACTCCAATTTACACGTGTGGGACGTACCTGGTGATGCTGGTGCCGCCGCCGGGCGGCTCGGGCAGCTCGGCCACGCGCTCGCTCTTCGGGGGCACCAGTGCCCTGTCATCCCTGAAAAGTGAGTCAGACACCTCTGTGGCACTCGGGGGGTCCTTGGGTCTCTGAAGTGCAGGAAGCTTGCCAGACACTGACTGGAGCTGTGTTTCTGTGCAGTCCTTGCCTCCAGCTTGGTGTTCAACATCTCGGATGGGCAGTTCACCAGCCGAGCGGATCTCATCGACGCTGCAGGGAGCTCCCTGGGACGTGGGGCTCTAGTTCCAGGGCTGGGTAAGGACTGCAGCTCTTTGCTGGGCATAGCTCACACACTCAGGTTCTAAACAGCCTGTCTGGAGTTGGATTTGCAGTAAGCACTCTGCGGTGGGGGAGGTTCCGTGTCCGCGGTGAAGTGTTGTGCGTTGAACACTTTTTCAAGCTCTCAATTCCCTGAAGGAATTTCCAGTCTCTTTTGCACTTCTGGCTGCACACAAGCTCAGAAGTCTGTTCTGTAGCAGAAAAGAACCTTGAGAGAAGTTTTCTGCTATACCCCACTGATGCTGGAGGTTCTGCAAAATTTTGAGCATCTCTCTCTGTTTGAAAACACATCAGTGCAGCTGAGCTGGAAAGACATTGCAGGAATTTGTTTCCTCATTTTTGTGGAACTGAAATTTCACGACAGTTTTCTTCAGGACTTGGTTGGTTGGGGTTATTTTATCCTACCTGCTTGGTAGGATAAGATAATCCCTTAAACACTCTGTACTCCTTAAGCACTGCAGATCACTGCTAGCATTTTACTAAGCAGAGTTCTTTGTTGCCTGAAGGAGAATTTATGTCTTAAACACTTGAGGAAAATAGTTGGAGATAATACTCTGGGCTGTGTGTGGGAGGTGTAACTGTGTGTTAACCTGTTTTAACCATTTGAAACACACAGAGCAGGTGATTTTGGAGCTCTTCTGTCTGTCCCAGAGCACTTATGTCCCTAATCCCCTCAGCCCTTTGCTGTCTGGTCCTGCTTGTGTCTTACTAAAACCACTGGTTTTACCACAGGACCTTTAAAACAAGTTCTCTAAGGTGCTTAATTGTCCATAGCTGTAGGAAAATAAGTTGGAAACGACTTTTCCAGAAGTTCCCAGTATCTGCTACTGGAGTAGACTGGTTTTAGCTTATGCATAGCAGTGTGGGATCAGCCTGGGGAGGAATGATATGTGTTCTATGCTAAAACTGATAAATAAGGAGCACTGGTGGCTTTGCTTGAAACAGATGCTGTTGTACATTTTCTTGGGACATCAAAGGGCTGTGCATTCCCTTCATTCCTCTGTTAAAATATCTCCTTTCAATGTGATTCATTCCAGTGCATTATCACCAAATGGCTGTTAGGGAACTTTTAAAGCAGATCATTTGGGTTTCTGTCTGCTGTGAAAAGACTTTGGTGTGGTTTTCTAATACACTTTTCCTTTCCTTAGGTGCCTGTTACGATACAATGAATAACATGATCTGGACGTGCTCCAATGATTACATTGATCAGTGGTGCAATCCTGGGAATCAGGCATTCCACTGTGTGTGCCAGAGGCTGGGAGTGAGTCACATCATCACAGAGCCCAAAGGTGAGGGAGCCCCAGGGGCAGCATCTTGCACCAAGTGGAAGGGAAGCAGATGATTATCAAGGCATAAGTAGAGAGCAGCTGCCTCTGCAGCTTTGTGTAAGGGCTGAGCTCGTTCTGGGAGAGCTGTGTGTAGATTTTGGTTTATGTCCTGAGGTTTGTGCTGTTGATGACATTGATTTGGACATGGGACTGTTGGAGGAAGTCCAGGGGAATCCACAAAGCTAATCAGGGGACTGGAGCACATTCCCTGTGAGGACAGGCTGAGGGAGTTAGGGCTGTTGAGCTTGGAGAAGAGAAGATTGTGTGGAGACATCACAGC
>NW_008656607.1:47081-50086 GCF_000695815.1 Acanthisitta chloris | reverse complement strand
TTATAGTCGATATTAGGCAGAACTTTTCCCTGTGATGGTGGCGAGACACTGTCCCAGGTTGCCCAGGGAGGCTTTGGCTGCCCCAGCCCTGGCAGTGTTCACAGCCAGGTTGGATGAGCCTTGAGCAACCTGCTCTGGTGGGAGGTGTCCCTGCCCAGGGTGATCTCTGAGCTCCATCCCAACCCTTTACAAGCTATGATGCTATGATTCTGTGATTCTAGAAGCAAAGGCTGATGATACAATGTGTTTATAGACAACATTTGCTCTCTTTTCTCTTAGGGGATGCGACAACCACAAATGAGGTTATTAACCAGTTACTGCACCATGTTGGTGCCATGTGTATCCACCAACTGAACCTCCTGGCAGCCAGCAACAACCTGCCCATAACAAACTTCCTGGGCAAGCAGCACCCGATCGAGGCTCATCACCTCAGCAGCATCTGCGACATCATGGAGAAGGCCATGGTCAATGGGGACACCTGCATCATCCGCTGCATCCTCGTGGTCTTTCAGGTACCAGCACCCTTGGGGGGGACAGGTTTGCCTCTTCCCATTTTCCCTATGCCTTTTTCCTTTTCCCCTTGACTTCTTTTTTTTTTTTTTCCCTACCCCACTCTGAGTGACTCAGACTTCCATCATCCCAGACAAACAGTTAGGGGAAGTGAGTGCAGCACAGGAGTTCATGTGATGAATTTCTGGTTTTCACACAGACATTCCTGTGTTTACCTCTCCTCAGGTGGTGTTTAAGTTCTTCTTCAGCCCCCAGAGTGAGAGGAACAGAGACATTGTCAGGAGGTCAGGCCTCTTGCTCTGGCAGCTCCTCATGGCCCCACGGGATCAGATCTGCTCAGAAATCCAGAAGGAGGTTTGCCTGGCTATTAGGTAAAGATCTCTTCTAGCAAATCCAACTCCATTTGCATCTTAGTTTGTTTGAACTGTTGTGAGAGATGAGTGTTCCAATTGTATTTGGCAATTCCAGTTGTATTTAGCAGTTTAAATTGACATGATGAAATTTAGTCTGATAAATCTGGGGACAGGGTAGGACAAAATGGTGACACCTTGTGTGTGTGCAAGAAGAGAAGTTTAATGTGTTTGCTTTGATGAAACAACAGGTTGGAATTGCTTTCCATACTTTTAATTTGTTGCTTTTTTATTGGCTTTTCTTCAGGATTTTTTCCATGTTTACTATAAACCAGTTGCTAAATTCAATGTATGTCCCATTGTTCTTGTCACACTGAGCCACAGCTCTTAGCCCATCACCAGAGGTGTTGGAGTTCTCTCATCCATTTTTCCTGACACCTCTGTTTCCTAAGTAATGATTGTGCTGTCATATATACAAGTGATTAATGGGGAGTTTCTCAGGGGGAAGCAAACAGCTCTTTAAGCAGCTTTGGGATGTAAACAATAAAACTGTGTGTTCTGGAGAAAACAATTGTTATTTCCTGACTAATCTCCCTGTTAAAACATGGAGTTTGCCTTTCTAAGCTGGAAGAAGCTATTCCATATCATTCTAGATGTTACCTCAGATGCTAAGCTGAGAGTCTGTGGTGCCATTGAAACTATTTTGTTCCTTTCAAATCCCTGAAGTAATCCATGGTTTTATTCTCTCTTTAGCTCTGGTTTGAATATCCTGTACCCTGGGGAAGCAGAAATCAATAACCTACTGAAATTGGTCCTAACTGAAGGTGAGAATATCTCAGTGACACACCAGAGTGGTTTTTGCTAATTGAAAACAGAAAGTAAAGCACTTCTCAAGCTCTGGAGGGAGAACAGTTCATGATATGGAGCTCTAGTCTGCTTTAAATCCATCCCATTCTAGGAAATCATGGAATGCTTCAGCTCCTGCAGCAGCTGAACCTGAACCTTAATCTGTTTGGCCAAGGGCAGGTTAGAGGGAAAGGTGCCCAGAGGTGGTATTAGTGGAGGAGTAATGACCTACCTGCCTTCCCCAGGGAATGGGAGACTAGATTGGGAGCAGCTGATGCTCAGGATTTAGTACTTCATGGGAAAGTGTTCATGCAGCCCAGTGTGTGGAGTTCAGGCAGAGCCATGTGCAGGAAAGTGTTCCCAGTCTGACACCACCTGGGGTACACTGTAACAGGCACTGCTGAGCTGCTCTGTGTGTAAGGCAGGAGGTCAGGGGAGCAGAACTGAACAGGCTCTGCAGGATGCTGCTCTGCAAAGGCTTCTGCTCTCCCTTGCAGGGGAGAGGAACAGTGGCCTCTCTCAGCTCCGTGATGTCATCCTGACCAACCTCGCTGAGCAGCTGCAGAACAACAGGTTTGGGAGTGAAGAGGATGATCATTACAGGTAAAAACCCTCCCAGATTATCATCTCTGGTAGTTGCTTTAGGTATGAACCTCTGCCTGTTCTTCCTGCAGTGTGAGTGAGCTGCTGGCTGTGTCTGGGGGGGTGGAATCCAGGAGGGAGAGGTTTGACATGTTAAGGCAAACTTAGGAGAATTCCATACACAGCCTAAGTTTGAGATTCCCTGCTGCTTCCCATGCTCCTGGGACATGGGGATACCTTCATAAGTGGGATTTTATGGTATTACTCTCCATTAAGTGCCTTTTCAGCAGCAAAACTACCAATTTCCATACCTGTTCAGGTTGGGAGGTGTCTTTGTTTTGAGGAGTTATGAGTAATGTTAGTAGCAGATTTCTACCAGCAGTGCAGGAAATCCCTGAAAATGTCTTGCAGTGGCTGTTGTTAAGCATGTCTTTGGTTTTCTCTGGGTGTGAGTGTTGTGAGCAGACACTTGTTCTGGTCTCACACTGTGTGGTGCAGCTCACACAGACTGTCCAGAGCACACACTAATGAGCCTGTTGCTGTTTTGCCCCTTTGCTGCCTCCCTGAAGACTCAATGATGAGCTGCTGCACTACATTCTCAAGATTGTTGTCCGAGAATCTTGTGTCTTAATCACCAAGTGCCAAACTGTATCTAAAGATGATTTTCAAAGGCTTCTTTCAACTGTGCCTGTAAGTAAAATGTGTTTTCATAAAAGT
>NW_008656607.1:44540-47059 GCF_000695815.1 Acanthisitta chloris | reverse complement strand
GAAATCCATCCCCTTCACTGAGTGTGTGGAGGTGGAACCTTTCTAGTTGTGTGTGTTTTAACAAGCACAGGAAAGGAATGTCTTTTGTTTCTGCTGTGCAGGGAAGGAAGGAACAGTTTCTTGCAGCAAAGTAAATCACCCAGTAATACAGGAACAGGTTTATATGTGGATATATTTCCCAGTTTCAGTTTAAGGGAAGTTTTTACATCTCAAAGCATCAGAGGAGCTTAAAAACCAAACCCAACTCTTTGTGCAGTTGTGTCTAGTGACTCACAGGCAGAAAGGGTTATCAGTCCCAGACAGAAATGGAAATTGGCATTTGATGGTAAGAGTATGTGTAGATGTTTCCAGCAGGTTCAGCTCCCTGATCCCAGGCAGGTGAGCTCCCATGGGAGCACAGGGAGGGGACAGGAGGTCATGGCCTGTGCTGCAGGAGAAGGAAAGGAGCATGGAACTCTCACCTCCAGCAATGTCTGGTGGCATTGTCTTTTAAGAATCCATGCTCAGAGTACTTGAATATCGCTGCCATGTTCCATACTTGAATCAAATGATGCTGCCTCTGTTTGAGAGTTACTTCACACCCTTCAGTGCTTTGCAACCAGTTCCTTACCTTAAGTGTCTATCAACAAGCTTTAAATTAGTAAACAAAAGTTGAGCTCAAGGGAAATGATACTTGGCTTTTGCTTGTCTTGTTCCTCACCCTTTTCTCCTCTTTCCAATTCCCAAGGATTGCCAAGGGGTGGGTAGAGGGCTCAGGTCATGTCAGATGTGCTTGTTTGTGTTCAAGGCTGCCTCGTCCTGCCTGCGGTACCTGATGGCTGTGCAGAACCATCTCCTCAGTAACACTGTCTTGATCAAACCTGACGACAGTGATGACAGTGACAGCTCCTTGCAGGGAGAGACATTGAAGGTACAGGTAAACACCAAGTTTTATTCTAGTATGGCTCTCCAGTCAGTGTTCCTGTGACACCTTGTTTGTGCCCTGCATTCTGCTCTGGTGCTCTCACCTCTTCCTCTTGCTGTTGTCAAAGCAGCTGGAGGAAAAACTGTCTGTTGTAGTAAAGTCTGTTCTGTGCTGAGTGTTCCAGCTTGGGTTCTGTACTGGCAGGGAGAGCACACACTTCCTCCTCAGTAGACGTATAACAAGGTTTAAAATGTAATAAATTAATGTGTGCTAGTAAGAAAATTCATGTGCCAGAAATCCTTTCAGGGCTCATTACCCTCCACAGTTCTCCTCTCCAAATCACTCAGGTGGTTCTTGAAAAACTGTTTTTCAGGCTTAAATAGTAAAGGATTTTCTCATTTGGCTTCTGCTTTGCTGCAGTTTTACCTTCCAAAGCTTGTGTAGAGCCACCTGGATGTGTTGTCTGCAGTAGTGTGGGTAAAGCTTGTGGGAAGGAAACTGTTAGAGGACAAAGCCTGAGGACAGGGTTTTGTTGGGATAAGGTGTATGAAAATGGTGTTATTTCCTGTTACTGCTGGAATAGTCTGGAACAAACTCCCAGCAGCCACTCTGGCCTGGCCTGCAGGATGTCTTACAGTAGTTTGTGCTAGAATTCCTCTCCAGTGGGGTTGACTCCTGAGTTCCTGATGTTGTTTGCTGAGCTGGTTTTGTCTGCTGCTCTCTGAGGCTTTGTGTGCTTGTAACCTGCTGCACTTGGAAGTTATTTGTTGAGGCTCACTGAGTAAATGCTGAATATTGTAGTATGTTCTTGTCTCACTGTTCACCCACGTTTTCATTGTTCAGTTTCTCTCTCCACAGTGCTCCTCATACCTGCTAGGACATTGTGTCACCAATGCTGTACCTTGGCTGGCTAACAGCTCTCAGCTGTGCTGGACTTGGGGAGTCCTTCCCACTAGAAACTGGATGTGCATCCTGTAAAACATGCACCTAGTTTCTGCCAGCACTTGGGGCCTTAGCATTACCCCACCTGCAGTGGTGGCTGCTCTCCTGCTGCAGGCCTGCCAGGTCACATTCCCATTCTTCTTGTTTGGAAATCCATCCTTTTGTTCTCCTGTCCTGTGCTGGGCTGTTCTCTAAGGACTGTCCCTCTCTTTTGTACCTAGGAGCTGAAGACCAGCATTTTGTCTCTTGCCACCCAAATTCTGACAGGATGTGATGAAGTCTTAGAAATGCTGCAACAAGTCACTACTGCACTGATAAACAGTGACATTTCTGACAGGGAGCAAAGGTAAGACAGGGAGGAATATCCTCATTGAAGACAGTGAACTGTTGCTTTTTTTGTGACTCATTGTATAATCACAGCATTAATTATTCTTGGTAGATTTAGATTTGAGCTTTGAGTCTTTAGGAACTGTTTCTTCCTACAGCATTTGCTCAGCACTTAGCTTTGGAAGGATTTAGAATCAGATTCTGCAGGTCATCAAGAGGGATTGATATACCAGTATCAGACTGATCTATCAGTAGGAACCTCAAATTGGTAAGGTTTTAGTCAGTTGAAGTGGTATTTATGAGTAGGATACCTGGAAACTAACTGCAATTAACTGGAAAACTGGGA
>NW_008656607.1:40625-44274 GCF_000695815.1 Acanthisitta chloris | reverse complement strand
GGTTGGATGAGCCTTGAGCAACCTGCTCTGGTGGGAGGTGTCCCTGCCCAGGGCAGGGATTGGGGCTGGATGATCTCTGAGCTCCATTACAACCCTTTAACACTCTGTGAAACTAGGAATATTCCTGTAAGGGAAATCTTTATTTCACATTCCTGAGTCTCACATCTTTAGTAGCTGGACCAGATACTTTATCTATGCCGAGCTTGGATGTTGTCCTGATATCCCACATTTCATCAGAGCAGCACTTTGCCCTTCCCTGTCTCCTCCTCTTCAAAATATGCCTTGGGAATGGGATGTAAACAACAGCTGTGAACTTTTCCCTCTCTAAACAAACCCTTTCTCCTAGCTGTGCTTCAGGTTTCAGTTCCTGCTTTTCTGTGCCCACGAGATTAGTTTTGTTTATTGACAATCCACAATTCCTTGAAGATATTTTCAGGTGGTTTCGTGCTCAGATATCTGTTTGTAGCTACAGATTGTTCTTCAGTGCTTAGAGCTGTGTGAGCTGATATCCTGCTCAGGCACTGGGGTTTGCTGGGCACTTCCAGCCTCTGCCCAGGGGAGCTTTGAGTAATGATTAAACTGTTGCTTGTTTTGTCTGTGATTGCTTAGTGAGAATTGCCAGAAAAGACAAGGTCACTGGCACTTTGGAGGAGTTGTGGTGTTGTCAAGATAGTAAATGTTTGGGTTTTTTTCTTTCGAGACAATGCAGATATTCTGTGCTGAAGTTTGAATTGCCAACTCACTCTGCTACAAGATTCAACAGATGACTAAAAACCATACTCCATGAAAATAGTTGTTCCTGGGTAAACCTTGACTCTCCTTACAGGTTAAAAGGCCTGGAGCAAATCACAAAGGCAACTATGCTTGGGCACCTCCTTCCTGTGCTGCTGACATCACTGATGCACCCAAATCTGCAGACTCTGACCATGGCTGATGCCTTGATGCCTCAGCTGGTGCAGCTGGTTCTCTACACCAGCCAGGTGAGGTCTCTGCCAGGCAGAAAAGCTGTGGCCTGCATGGTTTGAATGCTGTAGATTTTGGTCAGCTTGCTGCAGTGAGTGACCCACACAGCAGAGGATGAGAATTGCTCAGCAGCTTCCAAGGCTGATGGTGGTGAACATGGAGTTTGACTTGCTGTAGCAATACTCAGTGGTGATTGATTGTCAGTAACAACATAATTGTTTCAGTAATGAGATCTGTAGTGTTTGCATGTCCCTGACACTGTGTATTTTGGGCCACAGACTGCACTGCTGCTTAAAACTCAATCTCCAGTTTTCTCAGAGCTGAACAGCTCCCCCAGTTGTGCTTCAGAACAGAAAGGGAAGCTGTTACCTGATGAGAGGTGATTTCTTTATTACATTTGGGTCTTTTTGTGGGCTAAAGTACCTGAGCTGTAATTTGACCATTTCTGTGGGATAAGTCTTGCTTGCTGAAATGATTTCTAAGGCTGTCTTAGAGATAGCTGAGCCTTCTCAAAGGCAATTAGTTCCAAATTTTGTCTGCTTATGGAATTCAGTTGTTAATATCTCCAGGTTGTTTACACAGGATATGGTTTGTTTTGTTTGTCTCCCCTCACCTCAAGCATTAGGAATTAATTCCAAATGTTCCTCTTGCAATAAATTAGGCCAAGGAAAACCATCAAGAGGAAACATAAATTGCTGTGGCAGCTTCAGATATAGAACTGAAACCACTGCAAAGTTATGAAATGGTTTAATCTAGAGAGAAACAGAACAGTTTTAAATGCTGTGTCTGAGCTCTCAGTTACTCAGTTCTTGCTTAGAAACAGAACCACACAGCTAAATTCAGTAATAAATGCTTGTTGAAAAATAACTCTTGGAGAATCTGTGGTGTTAAAGGTTTTATTATAATGTGTAATATGTAGAGTGTATAAACTCCCTCAGAACAGCTATGCCCAGCCCAGGGGTCAGTGCCTCGTGACACTGTGTCAGCACTAGGAGGTGATTTGAAGTACTTTTTGTACGAATAATAGAAATCTGTGCGTGGAATTTCGGGGCTAATTTTCCCCTCTGATTTCAGAATGCTGGAAGAGAAGGAGGAGCCAGGATTCCTGACTGGCCTGAAGATCCCTGCTCCCTGGGCTGCTGGCAAGACTGTGGAGACAGTGCACCCTGTCAGGGATAACTACAAGTTCAAAGAAACGGTTCACATTCCAGGAGCTCGTTGTTTGTACCTCAGATTTGACAACAGATGTTCCTCACAGTATGATTACGACAAGGTGAGCGAAGGGCCAGGTCACACCTTTCTCCTCGAAAGAGGTAGTGGTGGTTGTGACTAGGAGAAAGATGGGATGCTCCAGGGGTTGGGGGTTGGTTTGGTTTTTCACTCAGAAATTCATATCAAGTTTTTAGAAAGTAATTTCAGGATGGTTCAGACTGTCGGAGTTTGACTTCCTCCTCCTTTTTGCGGTTCAGTTTCCCTCATTCCTCAGATTTCAGTCTGTCCCTTTGATCAGTAGAAAGTTCTGGAAAGGTTACATTTTCCTTGATAACTAGTTTGGTTTATGAATTAGTATGGAGGAGTATTTTCAGTAGAAAGGACACCAGCAGTAGCACTCAGTCTGCTGTGTGTTGCCAGAGCTGCTGGTGCTGCTCACCCGTTGTGCTGTCTGCACGGAGCAGGATCTGTGATGCTCCTGCGAGCTGCTGGTGCTGCTCACCCGTTGTGGTGTCTGCACGGAGCAGGACCTGTGATGCTCCTGTAGTCAGTTATAAGCATCTTTGACTTCATGTCACCCATTGCTAGTTACACTCCCCCAGACAACTCTGGGCCTTGCTGTGTCCCCCTGAAGTCCTGCAGCACCTGCACTCTGTGGGAGCAGGATCCATCCCTCCCCTGGAGAGGAGCAGAGTGTTCTTAGCATGAGCACAGAAGGGCAACATCTCTGCTCTCTGCTCTGACTTGCTGCCTGACCTTGGGGGCAAGTCACTCCATGCCCCTCGTGCCTCAGTTTCCCCATCTGTAAAATGGGGATAATAATACTTACCCAGCTCCCCTCACAACCCTGTGAGGGTTTGTTCATGTTGCTGAAGCGCTTCGGAAGGAAAGCGCAGTGTGAGTGCTAAGTATTATTATTATTATTAGGTTTTCTTGTTTTTCTCTTACAGTCTAACAGTGTATTTTATGTTTTGAAGTTGGTGATCTATGCTGGTCCTAACACAAACAGTAGGAAGGTTGCTGAGTATGGAGGCAATACACTGGGATATGGCAGCCGTAGTGTCTTAGGAACTGGTTGGCCGAAGGACTTAGTGAAGGTACAGTATCCTCATCCAGCAATATTCCACCTACCAAATTCCCCTTTGGAAACCATGTTGAGCCCTTTTTGCCCTCAGAGCAGTGAGCTCCAGGCTTTGAAATGCACAGTTATCCATGGTGAGCTGCTGTGTCCCTGGGGAATGGCTTTAAGCTCAGCTCTGTGTTGTGTGATGCTTCTCTCTGAGCGTATCTTGTTTTGTGCCTGACTGGAATTCCTGGTGTTTCAGTCCTGGAATCTCTCATGGCACTGCTGTTCTCATGGCACATCCTCCCAGGAGAAGTTCTCACACAGTCTGAGCCTGTGTAGATTTTCTCACAGTTCATGGACATAAGTCCATTGGTTTTTCACAGTAACCCCCAAACAGAACAAGTAGTG
>NW_008656607.1:16750-40601 GCF_000695815.1 Acanthisitta chloris | reverse complement strand
GTTTGGAGATTTCATTGGATGCTTTTGGCAGTAGAGCTAAGACAAAAACATCCCTCAAGTTGTTGAAACTTCAGCATCTCCATAGTCCTGCAGTATGTACCTCGGGCTCTTTGCAGGATGATTTCTCTTCTTACATGTTTGTGCTGTTTCTCCCACACTAGATCTGGATTTATATAGAGAATAAAACTCATTTCAAAGAGAGAGGTGATTAAACTGGAGAGCAATTTCAGACAACACTCCTTTATTCCCACTTAGTGGAGTTGCATTTCTTTCTCTCATGCAGATTTTGATGCTGCTCTTTTGGCAAACCCTTTGATTAGTATGTTGTCATTCCTCTCCTTGAAGAACTTATCTGTTTTCCTTTGGGAAGAGAACTGGTGATTACTGTGTGGTTTCTCACAGACAAACAATGAAAATCAAGGCCAAGTAGCACAGACTGATAGATTTTCCTTTTGATTTATAACTGGTGGTCCTTTTTGTTTTACTGTAGGTATCCAGCTGCAAAACTAAGGCTGAATACTCCACTAAAAGATAACCTTGCAGAAAGGGAAGAGTCTTAACTCAGAACGTATCACTTGAGATAAAATCATGCTTAGAGAGCTTGTGACAAACATTAATCCAGAAAGAAAGCCACTGTGTGAAAAGCTCTATTTGCCTCAATTCCTAAATGTCTCTTCTTTCTTTTCCCCCTCGTGCTGTGTGTGAAGGTGGAAGGAGACACAGTCACCTTCTCCTTTGAGATGCGAAGCGGTCGGGAGCACAACACTCCGGACAAAGCCATGTGGGGCTTTGCCTGCACCGTGCGAGCACAGGTACTCCAGCCTGGCACATCCCTGGGGCAGGCTCAGCCTCCTCTCCCTGCACGACTCCAGGCCAAACAGACCCTCCAAGCTGAGAGCTGGGAGTTAGCACCTTTTCAAAATTACTGATTTTGGCAGTGAGACAAATCAACGCACAGGACCCGAGTTTGGGTGTTTGGGCTCCTTGGCCACGCATCCCTGTGTG
Source organism: Acanthisitta chloris (assembly GCF_000695815.1). Lineage (NCBI taxonomy): Eukaryota > Metazoa > Chordata > Aves > Passeriformes > Acanthisittidae > Acanthisitta > Acanthisitta chloris. The sequence continues at coordinate 39,596 of NW_008656607.1, read as the reverse complement.
GCTGTCACATCCTTAGGGATTCAGGAAGAGAATTGTTGTCAAATGTGTCTCATCTCTCCTCTGTCGTTGGCACTGGACTGGCAGGATGTCACTGTAAGCATCCCTTGCTGCTAGATGAGGATTTCTTGAGAGGGATCAATGTCTTGTAACAACACAAAAATCAGATTTAATGAGGAAACAATGATTCCAGGGCATAAAGAAGAGAGGGGAGGGATGCTGGGATCAAACCAAACGTGTCTTGAATCCCACCACCAGGAAGCTAGGGCTAGGCCTGACAGATCTTCAGGCCAGAGAGTGGCTGAACCAAAAATAACCCTCTTGGTTCAGGAAAATAGCACTTTACATCTCTAATTTCTTGCCTTGTTATAAATTGCTGTTAATTGTTCAGCATTTTTCCATGTACCTCAGTGTGAGAGACATGGTTGATGTGGTTTAGGGGTTACAACAGTGACAGGTTAATGGTTGGACTGGGTGGTCTATTTTTCCATGTACCTCAGTGTGAGAGACATGGTTGATGTGGTTTAGGGGTTACAACAGTGACAGGTTAATGGTTGGACTGGGTGGTCTGTGAGGTCTCCTCCAACCTTGATGGTTCAATGACAGATCCAGAGCTGGAGCTTATATAGAAAAGATGACATAGAAGATCTCCTATCGTGAAATATATTCAATTTCCTGGTTGATTGGCTGGTTAAACTGCTCCCTGTCCCCACTGCAGGAGTCCTCGGAGGACGTGTCGGGAGGTTTGCCCTTCCTGGTTGACTTGGCCCTTGGCCTTTCCGTGTTAGCCTGTTCCATGCTGCGAATTTTGTACAACGGCCCAGAAATTACCAAAGATGAAGAAACTTGCCAGGAGCTCTTGAGATCCAAACTATTACAAAGGTAAAACCAGTTGTGATCTGAGTTCCTATGGGAGAGTATTGAGGGGAGGTGACTTGTGTAGTTGTGCTCAAGTTTTGTGCTTTATAAGGGGATGTTTGGACAGTTTTCCCTGCAGTTTGTTCAGCACTTCTGTGGTGCCCAAAAGTGAGGGAATTTTCTCTCCAATATTTAGTCTTTTGGCTCAGCAGAGGAGGTTTGGGCTGTGCTTGGTATAAGTCACACCTCGTATTTGATTCATATTTAGTCTGTGAATGTGGTGTTGACTCCCTGAATGAGGGAAGAGAGTTAGGGGGAAAATCTTTTTCATCTGTGTTCATTTTCTCTCCAGGTGCCAGTGGCAGGTGGAAGCCAATGGTGTCATCTCTCCAGCCCTTACTCCAAGCCCTTCTCCATTGCCTCTTACTATAGATGAAGATAGGGAATTCACATATCCTTCTGATGTCCTAGTGCCTCCTGTTGGACACTACTTCGACCTGCCCAGGATTCGGCTGCCTCCAGGAATCATGATAAAGCTCAGGGAAATTTCTGGACGTGCTCGGCCTCAGTTTAGACCCAGTATAAAGTAGGTGGTCATTTCCCTCTGGTTTACAGCCTTGGAACTGCAGGACTTAGTGATTTGTAAGTGGGAATTGGCACAGTTACTCGTGATTGATCGGTTTGGCTCTCCCTGTGCCCCTAGGGAAGTGATCCAGCCAGAGGTCATGGAGGAGATGGTGGTGTCCTGTGTGATCAAACACTTGAATTTGGTTGATGCTCTCCAGTCCCTGATCAATTTCCAGTATCAGGAAGAACATGCTGAAGAATATGATTTACTTTGTAAAATCATGGGGGAGACCTTTAAGAAGCTAAATGCCATGGAGAGACAGTTGCAGGTAAAACTGAGATGTCATGAAGAGCCAGAAGGAGTTTTTGAGAGTAAAAGTGTTTTAGAAATGCAAAATGTGCTCAGATTTCTTCTTTTAAAGTCTTTCTGCTCTGAGCAAGTGCAGTAAGTGTTGTTTGTGTGTCTCAGAGCGTGGCAGAGCTGGAGCAGAAGTGGCAGAACGAGGTGGATGATGCCATGCATGGGAAGCTGGAGAACAATGTCCCATTCTTCTATGATTATCACTTCAATGAGGTGAGCCTGGTGGCTGCTGCCCATGCTCCTGCCTCCTGCTGCTCCCTCCAAAAGTCTTCATCCTTTCCCTTCCCTGTGTTTAGAGCAAGATGAAGGAACTGGAGCTGCTGTGTTCCATGAAGGAGGTTTGTTTCGACGGGAGTGATCTGGAGAACGTGGTGCTGGCGTTGAGGTGAGTGGTGGCTGTGGAGGGAACTTTGGGGAAGGTGCTCAGGTGTGCTGCTTCCAGCAGCTGTGGAATTCCAGTGGGTTCCACCAGTAGTTCTGTCTGGTTAAATTGCTAGTGACATTTGTGCCGGATCTATTCACATTGGTACCTACAACTCCTTGTGGTTACTACCAAATCACTGGTTTATTTCCTTCTGCTCCCAACTCTGTTGGCACAAACAGATTGTGCCATTTGTCTCCTTTAACCTTGCTCCAGTAACACTTGGTTCAGAAAGTACAAAAACACAGCTGAGTTTGCTTCTTTTACTTTTCTTTCATCATCTTAGGGAGAAGTTTTTCCAAGAGGTGAATTCCCTGATACAAAAGAGCTCTCACCCCCTGGCAAAAACCAAAACCCTAGTGAAGAGCTTGATGAACAGGGCAGAGCTGTTACTGCATGTCACCATTGCAGCCCAGTCAGGCATCACCAGGAGTATATCTGGGACCCCTGCAGAGACTCCAGGTAGAGATGTTATCATGGCATTTGCTTCTTTTCTCTTCTTTTCTCTCTTTCACTTCAAATTAAACCTTGTTTTTCTTTTCCAAATTAATTCTTTCACAGTAACTGAAGTCAGCCTTTGTTTTCTGAGTAGAATCACAGAACATCAAGGTTGGAGGAGAACCCTGAGGTCATCAAGTCCAACCATTGCCACAGTGATGGGGAATTAACCAATGGCAAGGGTTGGACTTGATGATCTTAGATGCTAAATAAATGGAATTTAAACTTGAATCTCCTGAATTATTGACTTAACCTAAACAAGTCAAAACTAACTTAATACCTGCAAACAGGAAAATCCTCAGATCTTGAGTTACATGTTACTGTTTAGACTTGACTTTCCAACTTAGTTGGGGCTGTTCAGCCTGGAGAAGAGAAGGTTGTGTGGAGACCTCAGAGCAACTTTTCAATACCTGAAGGAGTTACAAGGAGCCAGAGAGGGACTCTGTGTTAGGAACCGCAGGGACAGGACAGGGGAAATGGGTTCAAACTGAAGGAGGGAAAGTCTAGGTTAGATATTAGGAAAAAGTTGTTCTCCGTGAGGGTGGTGAGACCCTGTCCCAGGTTGCCCAGGGAGGCTGTGGCTGCCCCAACCCTGGCAGTGTTCACAGCCAGGTTGGATGAGCCTTGAGCAACCTGCTCTGGTGGGAGGTGTCCCTGCCCAGGGCAGGGGTTGAGACTGGATGATCTCTAAGGTCCATTCCAGCCCCTAAATTCTATGATTCTGTGACTTTCCCCCGCCACGTTTTCGCTCTCGCTGCGCTGCCCACAGTGACTTTAAGCCCAGTTTGCAAGCAGCCTCCCCCCCAGCAGTGACAGTGGTGTGTTTTGCCCCTGCAGCCTGTAAATCAGCCTGTGAGACCAAGGTGATCTCTCCGGCCATGCGGCAGCCCGTGTTCCTGCGCAGCATGTCCGCGCCCTCCGACCTGGAGATGATCGGCAGCGACGACATCGAGTTCGCTCGCGCCAGCCAAAGGTATTGACCCCTCAGTACCTCTGATCCACCCTCTAGATCCCCTCAGCAGCTCACCCTGCTGCTCTGCTAACCCCCCTGTACCCCCACAGGCGCCGGCACGTCACCAGCCACAGGAGCAGCTCCTTCACTCTGCTCCAGTCCTTGGCCATCGAGGACAGCAGAGACAAACCCACCTACAGTGTCCTCCTGGGGCAGCTCTTTGCCTTCATTGGGACAAACCCTGACCAAGCAGTATGTCCTTTTAATTCTGCTCCATCATCAGCCTTTCCCAGAGAAGGGAGGGGTCCTGCTGGTGTCTAACCCCTCACATCTCACAGGTGTCCAGCAGCAGCTTCCTGCTGGCGGCGCAGACGCGGTGGCGACGTGGGAACACGAGGAAACAGGCCCTGGTGCACATGAGGGAGCTGCTGACAGCCGCGGTTCGTGTCGGTGGGGTCACCCATCTGGTGGGCCCAGTGACCATGGTGCTTCAGGGAGGGCCAAGGTTGGTTGGTTTCTCCACAGGTAAAGGGTTTGGGCTCTGTAGGAGATGGTCAGGTGCTTTGTGCTTTAGAAGTACAGGCTGGAGCCACTTTGGCACAAGGGAAGGCATGAGCAGTGAGTAGCTGTGAGGACACAAGTTTGCAGAGCTGAGCTTGCAGCAACAGCTTTGGGCCTCGTGGGGTAAAAAGCCAGAGACTTGTAAGAAATGCCTTTATTTGTCAGCAGATGAACTTTCCTTTCACGCTGGGATGACAAGTCCACAGAGATGGATATAGGGAATCTTACTCTTTAATTCTAAGTTCATGCTCATCCGGTGTGTTAGTGGTAGATTTAGCTGATTCTGTCAGCTAGACTTGCTAAGTGTTTTGTTTGTAGCCAGATTTCAGTCACGTCTGAGCTATAACTACAACACTTTGTCTACATCTGTCTCATAGGAAAACATGGAGTCACTTGGAGTTTTGCTTCTAAACCTTCCTTGACTAATCTCTACCATGTGCTGATTATTTTCTGAAAGCTACATTTGAAGTCTTGTTCATTGTATTGACCCTAGAAACCCTTTAATCCCAAATCTCTTACCTCCCAACAGGATTGAGGAGCTGACCTGTGGTGGGATGGTGGAGCAGGTCCAGGAAGCCTTCGGAGAGACGATGACGTCTGTGGTGTCGCTGTGTGCGCGTTACCCCATCGCCTGTGCCAACAGCATTGGCCTCTTGTGCACTATACCTTACACCAGGTAGGGAAGGGTTTGGGGAAGGGAAGGAAGGGCATCCACACCTGTCCTTCCTGAGCATTGCCTTGAGGAGAAGCTTTCTGTAGTGTCAATATCCTCCCTTTGTTCATCATGAAGAGCATCAGAGAACATCTGTTAGATTGGCTCAGAATACACAATTTCTGCTGGGGAGAGGACAAGGGAGGGACAGAACCTTTCTGCAAAGTGAACTAATGAACTGCTGAGTTGCAAGTTCTGGTTCTCACTGTGTCTGTTTTTAGTGACTGAAAAGTTCCTTTGGTGAAATCTGACTCTCTCTTCTCCCGCAGGAGCGAGGAGAAGTGTTTGGTTCGCAGTGGCCTGGTGCAGCTCATGGACAGGCTGTGCAGCTTGAGCAGCCAGACAGAGTCCAGCTCAAACGAGAAGCAGACCAAGAAGCAGAAGGTGGCCACCATGGCCTGGGCTGCCTTCCAGGTGCTGGCCAACCGCTGTGTGGAGTGGGAGAAGGAAGAAGGTAGGAATGCTCCAAAGGCCTTTTCCCTGAGTGAGTGGTGGTGTCAATGTGTTTCAAGTGGAGCATTCACTCACTGTGACACAGTACTGTCAGGGCTCTCTAGAGCACACATAAGGTGATTCTTGTTGTTTCTTAACTAGCTTTTCCTCTCCATATGGGAGTGTTCATGTTGCAGATACTTTGAGGTCTGCCCCTTGGCTCTGTCTAGACACAACCCTGAGTGACCCTTAGGCAGTTCTCCTGGGATAGCTTCACCCATAGCATCCATAAACTCAGCCATGTGGCTGTTGGCTAACAGGACACAGATCACAGACTATAGGTGTGTACATGAAGTTGTTCATTGATTTGTGTGTTCTGGCCTTGCCTCTGCAGGGGGTTCCACAGAAGCTGTTCACTCAGGGCTGGCCAGGCAGGTCTCCAGCCTCCTCACCAACCACCTGGCCCGAGCCACCGAGTGCTGTGGCAACCAGGCTGCAGGCAATGATGCTCTTCAGGATGTCCTCAGCCTGCTTAATGACCTGTCAAGGTACCAGACCTGTCCTCTGGGGTGTTTGTTCTATGTGTGAAAGCAGTTGTGGGTTCTTTGGGGGATAGTTTTTACAGTAGTGAAGGTAAGATAACTTCCAAACCATTCTTGGTTTGTAAACTCACACTGAATCTCAGTGTCTAACCAGTGCTGTCAAGTTACCCAAGAACTGTTGCAGGTATCTTGTCAGACACTGATTTTTAGTGCATCCTGTAACTAATGAATTGATTTGGTTTTCATCCCAAGACCTTCATCAGTCAGTTACTTCCTTTCAAACAGCAGTGACCTGTTTTTCTCCCTGGCAGGAGTCACATAGGCAAAGCCATCCTGAGCCAGCCAGCATGTGTCTCCAAGCTTCTGTCCCTCCTCCTGGACCAGAGACCTTCCCCAAAGCTGGTCCTTATCATCCTCCAGCTGTGTCGTGCTGCGCTGCCTCTCATGAGTGTCGAGGACTGTGGCAATGTGGAGTTGCCTCCCTGGAGTTACTCAGTGCCCTCCCTGAACAGTGAGCAGGATGATCCCAGTGATCCAGCCTCCAAGATTGCCTCCCTTCTGCTGGCAAAGCTGGCGGATTACGTCGTGCCAGGTACCAGCAGCTCTTGGGTGTCCTGCTCAGGGACTGCCCTGCTCGAGGAAGTCATGTTTTGTAGAACCACAGAGTGGAAGAGACCTGAAAGCTTCCATCCTTCCACCCCCTGCCATGGGCAGGGACACCTCCCACCAGCCCTGGTGGCTCCAAGCCCCATCCACCCTGGCCTGGAACACTCCCAGGGATGGAGCAGCCACAGCTGCTCTGGGCAACCCGTTTCACAGAATTCCACAGTGGGTCAGGTTGGAAAGGACTACAGTGGGTCATCCTGTCCAACCTCCCTGCTCAAGGTGGATCATCCTAGAGCTTCTGCAAGGAGCTTTTGTAGGGACAGAAAGCTCCAGTTTTTCAGGGTGTACAACATGTCAGTGTCTAAGATAACCCTGTGGCTTTCCCCTGTGCCTCCTAATTTGCCTGACCTCAGATCAAGGTGTGAGTCTCAGTGATGTTTTAGACACATCTTTGGTGGATTAGCATTAGTTTCAAGGGCAAGAAGGTTTGCTGGTAAACTCATGGTTGTGTTTTGCTTTGTTTTGGTTTCTTTCCTTTCTACTTCAAGGTTGCCAGACTGTTCTTTCTCCAACTGCCTCTGAGCCAGACACTACCTTGGCAAAAGCCAGCCCTAAAAATTCCATCAAAGGTGATAAAGATCCCGGAGAAGAGAGTGAGGCAGTGGATGGGAAGCTCTCTATTTTCATTCACAAACGAGAAGACCAGTCCTCCCATGAAGTCCTTCAGCCATTGCTAAGGTAACTTAGCACACTGCATTGGAATTAGCAACCAATTTTGCCACTTAAATTTACCTCCCTTTTGTGTAGTGTAGACAAATTCATCCTAGCTGTAATAGCAAAAGGAAAAGCAAAGTGTCTTCCCAATTTCTTGTGTTTACTGGCAAAGCAACCAGATAATGCAAAGACACATCAGAACATCTTCATCTGTCTGAAAGCAACCACATGAAAAGTTAGCTACTCAGAGTCAGTTTTCCTGATGGAGCATCATTTGTCTTGTTTGTGTGACAAACTGTGCAGGGCTGAAAACACAACTGTCAAACCAAATGGCTCTAAAAGCATTGCTTTAATAATGCATCAGCTGGACAGTAATCTCTTACACCCTCCTTGGTATTCCCAGTCCCCACGTGGAGGTTGGGATCGCTGAATGCCAAACAGCCTCATGCATTCTGTGCTCTTTGCCTCATCTTACCTCACTCCAGTTTTGAACCTATGCCCTGAAAGTCCTACTGAGAGGTACAGGTGAAAGGCAAACTCAGAGCCCTCAGGCATTTGTGATCAATAAAAGCCATTTTACGGTGCATTTGAGGCAGGAAGAGTTACACTGCTATGCAAATAGCTGCGTTCAGTAGTGTTAAATTCCTCCTGTCAGTGCCAGTGCAAATGTCCTTGACTGCCAAGTGCTTCTCCTGCTGTTGAGCACTCAGTTACCAGAGTTAAAATCATCCATGATACACTGAATTGGCCTATGCAGTTCTGCTCTGTGTTCCAGCAGTGAGAACAAAGCTTATGGGTTCTGTTTGCACCCCAACAGTAGCTCAGAGGGTCGTCCCTTCCGACTGGGAACTGGAGCCAACATGGAGAAGGTGGTGAAAATGGATCGAGACATGACAAAGGTAAGGGAAGGAGTAACTAAAGGATTATTCAACATCATAAAAATCAGTACCAGTCAGAACTGGTGGGTTTCATTCTGCTAAATCTCCTTTGTTCAGTGTTGTTTGATTTACAGAACTGTTCTGGAAGAGAGTTGATATGTCATGTTTGCATTGTATAGTCCTGCTGTAAATTCAGGGGTGAATGGGGACAAGGAGTTGCAGCTAATGCTTCCTGCAGCCTCTGTAGGTCATGTTTGAGCCTCCTTCACATTCTCCTTCATCAAGTGTTTCATGCACAGATTTCCAACCACATACCCCAAAATATACAGGAAATTTTAATTTAAATATGTTCTTGAGTATTTGCACCAGAAATGCTCATTTGGGGCATTTTATGCAGAGAAACTCTGCTGTTAATGTAAGAATGGAATATTAAAGTCAGTGAATCTCTGGTCTCTTTGTAGATGATACAAAGAAAGAGAAATAACTTATCTTGTGACTGTGACTAATACACACCCAGGAGGGTGTTTGCTGTGCTCTCAGTGCTGTGACACATGCAGAGGGAGGAGAGTGACCAGGCAGAGCTAACATGGGGATTTTTATGGTGATTTTCTTTGCAGAGTGGCTGCTGTGAAGTTATCACAGAGGAAGCTGCTGCAGCTCTTCGAAAGGCAACCAAGTGGGCACAGTCTGGGCTCATAGTGAGTGTTGGGCCACCCATAGAAACTGTCAACCCAGAAACCACCAGTGGCTTGTCCACTGGGGACAAAAAGAAGACAGCACAAACTTCTATCTGCAGAGAGAGGAACTCTGAGCTCGCCAGGTAGGGCACAGGGACTGGATTCTGCTTCTCTGTGTGCTTGGGGTGCTCCAGGAGATAAACCTGAGTGCTCAGAGACTTCCTTTCTTGTGCTGGGTGTTGTTGTGGACAACTGAAGCTGCTTTACCTTCTCTTGTTGGGAAGCTAATGGTCCAATTGCTGTTTCTGCACAGGACTGACCCTGTGAGGCCTTTCATCAGTGGGCACGTGGCAAACAGCATGGCAGCAGAGGTGATTGCTTTGCTCCACAGCTTGTTGATGGCACCAGAGTCAAATGCAGCTCAGATATGGACAACAACTGCTGAAAAAGTAAGCAGAGAGGAGGTTAACTCTCAGATTCTTCACTGTGCATGTATTGAGGGGGTAAGAGAATGGAATTAGGAGCGGGTTCCTTTGCTGTACTACACCCAGCACTTCACACTGGGTTGTGTGAGAGCTCAGAACCAGCTCTTCCCAGCAGATGGAATTTACCTGGTTGGCACATGGTGGGATGAATAATGAAACGTTAGCTGATGTGTTGTCATGCTGTAATCCACCTGCCATTCTTGTCAGGCATTGTTAGTGCTGTTGGTTAGGGAGTTCCCTTGCCTTTCCCAGCTAGTTATTCCACTTGCTGTTGATTCCTCTTGGCCTCTGAGGGCAGAAGGGGTTGGCTGGAACATATCACATTGCTCTTAGGTTCCTCTGGATCCTGCAGCACCTGATCCGTTGCTTAGGTGAAATCCTTGAGCAAAGACTTGTGCTAAGATTATCTTCCTTAAGTTCCCAGGGAATGGACTTGGCTTTGAGGGTGTTCACACCTCAGGAACTTGGAACATTCTGCATTGTGTAGTTCTCTTCAGCATCAGCAGCAGTTCTCTGAGGCTGTGTGTGGGCTGCAGGCTCAGGGCTTTGCTTCCACTTCGGGTTGTGCTTTGAAGTCACTCAGTGCTGTTTTGGCTTCTGTCCTCAGGTTCTGTCCAGGGCTCTGATGTACATTCCACAGCTTGGGAAGTATGCAGAGAGCATTTTGGAGAACGGGAGCAGCAGTGGCAGGAAACTGGCAAAGCTTCAGAGGATCGCGCGGCAGGCGGTGGCCGCTCTGTGTGCCCTGGGGGGCTTCAAGGAGACCATCAAAATAGGTTCTGAAGTTCAGGTAATTCAGACACTGAGCTGGTGCTTGGAGGATGTTCTGGGATAGCTGTGGGCAGTGTGCACAGTGCCTGGGGTTGGGAAGCAGCTGCAGTGTCACCTGTGGAGACTCACTCCTGAAGAACCTCCCTTTGGGTGTTGAGCTTTGGGGTGTGATGCTAAACACTGGCTGACTGTTCTTTGCAGAGCTTTCAATCTCACGCAGACCTTCTCTGGTTGTAGGTTTTAGGTAAAGGAATAGCAGGAAGCATTGGAGTTGTGGCATCTATTAATGAACAAGAAGGTATAGCCACGGTCAAATTTCCACCTCCCACTCTAGACAGTAGAAAGACCTCCCAGGCATCAGACACATTAACTATCCCGTTATCTAGGCTCTGTGTTCCAAGATCTGAGGTAGGAGAGTTTCAACAATCCAATCTCAAGTGTAATATCAATTGTTTATCTCTATTTGTCACAGCATACTGACAATTAATCTACAGCATGTAAAAAAACAAAAGTCTTGTTTCATCTTTGCCTAAAGATTATTTGTAAACTTTGCCTTATTATTTAAACATACCTTAACAATATCTCTGTTTGAGTTCTCATACAAGTAACATGAATATTCACCTGTTGTGCCTAAAGATGTTCCATTGCATACTGTGTTGGGTTTTTGCTTTGATTTCTTGTGTTTTCTTTCCTTTAACTGCTGTTTGGTGCTGCTTTTGTGCTAGTGCAAAACGAGCATTAACTCCAGGTAATAAAACACCCTCATTTCTTAGAAACTAACGACTTGAATTTAACTTTTTGCCGTGCCCCCCAACCATCAGGCATTGCCTCTTCATAAACTGTCCATTACTGAGAAGGTAGTACAGGCAGTCCAGTCCATGTTGCTCCCTCAGGAGGGAAGTCTATCTATTCACACCTCACTTCCTGCAACAGGAGATGGCTCAACTCCAGTAATGGCAGTGGTGCGACTTCTGGCTGAAATCAGAACCAGGTGAGTCCTGCCCATGGCTCTGGGCAGCACCTCAGGCTCTTGTGTGCACAGACAGCCAAAGGAATTGCATGGATTCTTGGGAGCTTCCTCTGGGGTGTTGGCATAGGACTGTAAAAGTTCCTGTTGGCTTCCTTAAGGCCATTCAGTGTGTGGATGTTTGGAAGTCAAGTGTCCCTGTAACACTGCACAGAGCAAATGCTTCATCTGACCACAGTGCTGAGGGCAAGGGACTGGATCCCAAGGGAAGCTGTCAGGGGGATGTCCCAGTGCACTGGATCCCAGGAGAAAGCTGTCAGTGGGAACATCCCAGTGGTCAGCAGCAAGCAAAGACAGATCAATTGACAAACTGAGTTTTAAACCTGTGTTGAATGCAATACATGTGAAGACAGCTTGGAATCGAGCCCACACATCTGTAATGCTGTTTGTTCCTGGTGTTCCCACTCAGAGCATGCCTGGTGATGGCTCAGCTGTTGGAAGACAGCTCATTCTGTGAAGAGTTCATTCAACAATGCCCAGCTGCTGTGGAAGTTCTGAACTTGGTAGCACAGGAGTGCAGCCCTGGTAGGTATCCAACCCCTTCCTGCAGCTTCGTTGTCCTCCCCAGGTCAGGAGCAGATCAGCTTTTACAGTCACCTCAGTGTTTTGTCCTCCAGCTGTGCAGGGTTTGAACTGGCACAGTACAGAGTGTCTTGTCAGAGCTGCTGATGGAAGAGCAGCTAATAATCAGACTAAATCATTAATCATTAGGCATAAATTGAGGCAGGAACGTAATTATTCTAAGCACCATAGAAGGTGTAATTCCTGGCACTGCCTCTCTTCTGAACCCTCTTCTTGCTTCCAGTGTGTCCTACTCTGTCTTCCTTGGCATCATCATGTATATGTTTCCTTTTTATGCCCTTTTTGCTGTGTTTTACAATGTTTTCTTATACTCCTTATCACTGAGCTCTTGGACTTCCTTCCCTCTAGTTTAAGGACAAGCATTGAGCCCAACAGAAGTCTTAGTTCAAGGGCAAGTTTAGGAACATGTCAGAGCCTTTCCTTGGAGGAAAAGTGGCTGAAGTGAAGGATGTTACGGTTGGAGTGAAGGGATTTCAGTGTGATCTCTGGTGGAGAAGGGAGAGCAGTGATTTTTGGACAGTAGGCATAAATTCCTGTGTCTTCCTGCCTTTGCTGGGCCATAAACTTCCTAAAATGAACTTTTAATATTAATTGACATAATTAAACATGAGGAAAATGCTTACATACGTTAGATTTTGTCCTTAATTTTGTTGTTTAGGTAAGTGAGACTGATCAGATCTTTTAAAATGCAAATGTCACACTTGTTTCTACATTAACAGTGCATTTTTGGGACTTGGGGAACTGGGTTTTCTTGGAAGCTGATTCCTTGCTTTGCTGTTGCAGGGGAGAGGCTCCTGGTGGTAGAAATGCAGTGCGAGAGGTTACGAATGTTGTATCGTGACTGTGCTCGACCTCCACCTCCTCCACTCCAGGCAGACAGAAGGCAGGTGAGCCCAGAAATGGTGCTGAGCCTTCTGCCCCATGGGCACGAGGCCCCAGCCCTGAGGGCAGAGAGGCTGCTGTGCTGGGGCAGCTTGGGTTCCTACCTGAACGTGTGGTGAGATGGGACCTGTTGTGGTGGTGCATGTGCACCTCAGGAGTGTGTGATCAGACTCTGTGTGTGGCTTTGACTGGAACTGGTGGAACAACGTGCTGTGTTCTCCTTGCAGCCCAAAGAAATCACGTGGAGCCCCTCAAGAGTGTTCCCCCCAGTGAGAGCCTGCATGTTCTCCTCACACCTCGCGGCCGTCACCTTCCTGGCTGACCCCAGTGCAGGGGGAGGACTTCCCCGGGGCACTTTCATCTATGCCACCTCCCCAGTTCCAGTGCAGGTAAGAACTCAGAGCTCCACAACTCTTTGTGCCATTGAACAGTCAGCAAAGAAAGAAAAAAAGACAATTTTCTCTATGTTTTATAAAGAACATTATAAAAAGTATTCCTTGGAGTTGGGATGTTCAGGGAGCTGAACAGGAGCAAGCAGTGTGCTCAGGTGGCCAAGAAGGCCAATGGCATCCTGGCCTGGAGCAGGAAAAGTGTGGTCAGCAGGACCAGGAGGGGATTCTGCCCCTGCACTCGGTGCTGGTGAGGCCACACCTTGAATACTGTGCTCAGTTCTGGGCCCCTCAGCTCAGGAGGGACATTGAGGTGCTGGAGCAGGTCCAGAGAAGAGCAACGAGGCTGGTGAAGGGACTGGAGCACAAGTGCCATGAGGAGAGGCTGAGGGAGCTGGGGGTGTTCAGCCTGAAGAAGAGGAGGCTCAGGGGAGACCTTCTCACCCTCTGCAACTCCCTGACAGGAGGTTGGAGTCAGGTGGGGGTTGGTCTCTGCTCCCAGGCAACCAGCAGCAGGACAAGAGGGCACAGACTCAAGCTCTGCCAGGGGAGGGTTAGGTTGGATATTAGGAAGAGATTTTTTAGGGAGAGAGTGCTCAGGCATTGGAATGTGCTGCCCAGGGAGGTGGTGGATTCACCACCCCTGGAGGTTTTCAAGCTGAGACTGGATGTGGCACTTAGTGCCATGGTCTGGTAACCATGGTAGGGGTGGACTTGATGATCTTGGAGATCTTTTCCAACCAGGTTGATTCTCTGATTCCATTTTTATTTCTAGGCACCATCGTTCTATTGGGAGATTGAAGTGGTTTCCTATGGAGACACAGATGATGACACTGGGCCAATAGTTTCCTTCGGATTTGCCACAGAAGCTGAGAAACGCGACGGTGCTTGGACAAACCCAGTGGGCACCTGCCTCTTCCACAAGTATGTTTTCCACCCAACTCCTGGTGCTGCTCAGTCCTTTTGTCAGCAAATCAGGGAGGATTGTGCTGAGCATGTTGTAAGCAGCGTGCATGTTTGCACTGAGGTGCTAAAATGGTGGGTTAGAATGTCTCCCTTGCAGAACAGAGCTGAGTTGCCTTCTCAGCATCTCAGCTGGTCGTGGGTTGTAGAAATGCTTTGAGTGCTCTGGTTAATTCTCTCCTTGTGTTGCCCCACAGCAATGGGAGAGCAGTGCACTACAATGGCTCCAGCCTGCTGCAGTGGAAGAGTGTCAGGCTGGATGTGACTCTCTGCCCTGGTATGTGAGATTATAGCTCGTTTTCTTCTCTGGCAAATCACAAAATCCTCTAAATAGAAGGGAAACAGTGGTGAAAAAACTGATTAAATCCTTCTTTTTATGTCTCTCTCCAGGGGATGTGGCAGGAATTGGCTGGGAAAGAACAGAAGGAACTCCTCCTCCCCCGGGGCAGCCAGCTAAGGGCAGAGTTTATTTTACATACTGTGGGCAGCGACTTGGGCCGTACCTGGAGGATGTCTCTGGTGGAATGTGGCCAGTTGTCCACATTCAGAAAAAGGCAAGTTTGTGACAGCAATGTGTTACTCAATAGACTTTCAGAGATATTAAACCCATAATATAAAACCTTGAGCCTGCTGACCTAGCTATAAATGAGTAATTTTTGTCTTCCTGATCAAAGTATCATTAGCCTTCCCAGGTGCACATGTTTTGTCATGATTTGGGTGGGGTTTTTGCCCATTAACACACTAAAGTGCCACTGACCTGATGAGATGCCATTTTTCTGGGCTTATTAGTATTCCAGCCCAGCAGTGCCCTTGCTTCAAAGCACAGCAGCTCAGCCTGTGCCAAAAAGGCAAGTTCAGAGTTTGTGTTGAGCAGCTTAGCGCTGTCCCCGCTGCATCCAGCAAGAGGATAGCTGCCGAAGCCACGGGGCAGGGGGTGTGAGCAGCTTAGCCCTCTGGCTGAGGAAGCTCTAAACAGAGTAGAGGGAAGGTTCAAACCAATCCACAGCTCCTCTCAGTGCCATGCTGTGCATCTCCTTGCAGAACACCAAGGTGAGGGCCAACTTCGGCTCGCGGCAGTTTGCCTACGCCGAGGGCCAGGCCCACCGCAACGCGGCCGATCTCTGCATCGACCTGGCCGAGGAGATCAGTGCCAACTTCGAGGCCCTACCCTTTGCCATGGCTTCTGACAGTGACAACGATGCTGGCACCAGCATAGCCTCTGACCCTGGCACCCACGGGCCGCCCTGCCGGATCGCCGCCGTGGCCACCGCCCAACAACGTAAAGTGATGAGTAACTCGCTCCCCACTCTCCTCCAGGAGGAATGGCAATTAAGTAGGGTTCAAGCCCAGTCTGGCTGCAGTCCCTGGTTAGGTAGAGCAGTGCCACAGGCACTGTCAGATCCATAGAATCTCCATGGATTGGAGTGAACCTTAAAGATCATCCCATCCCACCCCCTGCCCTGGGCAGGGACACCTCCCACCAGCCCAGTTCCTCAAAGCTTTATCCAACCTGGCTTTGGGTTGAACTTCCACAGTTTGAAAGAAATCCATTATTTTAGGCAACACAATTAAATAAATCATCTTTGATCTTCCTCTATTCAGATGCACAAATTATTCTTAATTAATGCAGCTACAATGGGGAATGATCTCATTAAGGGCTTGGAATACAAGATGATGTTATGGTTGATTGGATCAGCCAGTTGGTTATGCTGTGTCAAAAGGCATTACATTCCCACTGACTGGCTGGAGACCACGGAGTGCAGCACATCTCAGACTTCATGGAATATTTACATGTGTTAGGGTCTCATCATTGCTGTCTGTGCCTTGCAGAGTATGACAGTGACACATCCTGCCACTACAAGATGGAACTGAGCTATGAGAACTTCATCACATCAGGCCCTGACCCTCACCCCCCTCCTATTGCAGATGATGAAAGTGATGATGATGATGACGATGATATTCCCAGGGTGAGGAACATGGAAAGCTCAACCTTCTGTAACTTAGTCTGACAACAGATCTGATCACTCAGATACTGAAATTTTAGCACACAAGGATTTTCCCTCTTCCCTCACAGAAACAGAGCTGCTGTTAACTTCTTTCTTCTTGGTGTCCTAAGCAGTTTCTGTCTTTGTAGGAGGATCACTATGCTCTCCTGGTTAAAGCCTGGGAAACCAAAGTATTCCCTACCATTAGGAGAAGATTCCGTAATGAGGCTGAGAGGAAGTCTGGGCTGGATCAGATCAAAGGAGCTCTGCAGTTAGGTATGGCTCTGCTTATCTCCATGTTGTATCTGTTACACATGGTGAGCAGTAAGTGGGGATAACAACTGTGTTTGTTTCATGCTTTACTGAATTCTGAGCTGGGAAAGTTAACTTAAAACAAAAAATCACTTGCAGTTTCCCTCCAGTGCTTAGAATTTGATGTGGGATCATGATTTCTCTGTAACACTTAAGTTGGACTGTTTACATAGGGAAAATCACTTTGGAAATAGTGACAGTTTGTTGTGATGTGAATACAGAAATGTTCAGGAATAATAGTTTGGGAAGAAATTACCTACATGAATTTTCTGTCTGTGACTATATCAAGGCAAAATTTTTCAGGAGCATTTTAATAGGGAGAGATTTGTAAATGAATCTAGGTCTGGCAGGACAAGAAGTTTGTGGGAAGGTCACAGTAAGAGTGAGTTAAGACTTCTGAGCCCCAGTGAGAAGTGCAGAAGTCAGGAAAGCTCCAGTTCTTTGCTGTCAGCCTGGCTAAATATTGAAGTCATTAGACAACTCACCTGCTTGGGATCTTAGGGAGAATAGGAACTTCTTTCAGGTGTCTGGGGAAGTCACTTGCACTCCCTCTGTCTGCAGGAATGGTGGATATAGCAAGGCAAACTGTGGAGTTCCTCTATGAGGAAAATGGAGGCATCCCCAGAGACCTTTACCTTCCCACGATTGAGGACATCAAAGATGAAGCAAACAAATTCACAATCGATAAAGTGCGGAAAGGTAAGGGCAACAAAAGTATCCTGAGGGGAAAATCCAAGCTCTGGCACTTGGGATCTGCTGCAGAAACAGTCACCTGAGGAACCTGTACCTTAAAAGCTGTTGTGTCCCCCTCTGGCCAGGTCTGACGGTGGTGACTCGCTCTCCTGACAGCAACAACGTCACCAGCAGTGCTGTAGGAACAGCTTTGCCCAAGTTTGCTATTCGTGGGATGCTGAAGACATTTGGCCTTCATGGTGTTGTCCTGGATGTTGACTCAGTGAGTAAAGATGCACTGGGAGGGCTTATCATGTACCAGCATCACACAGCTGTGAGCAGGTGGTGCTGGTTGGACTTGGTGATCTTAGAGGTCTCCTCTGGCCTTGGTGATCCTATGATTCCACGCACCAAAAACTGCTCAGGATGCTGATTTGGTGCTGTCTTGGAAGGCAAAATGGTCATGCCTGTGTTTCTTGACAGTGTTGGTGTGTTGGTGTTGCAGGTCAATGAACTGGTACAAGTGGAGACCTATCTCCGGAGCGAGGGAGTTCTGGTGAGGTACTGGTATCCCATTGACATGTTGGAAAGGCCACCAGCAGGATACAGGAGGACTGCAACAAATGGGTTGGTCACCCTGGATAACACCAACATCCAAATCCACAGGTGAAAATGTAGTTAGAAGGCATTGGGATTATTATCTGAGTTTGAATGATCTCACTTGGTCTGCAGTCCTGTAGTACAGTTACCTACTCCTGCCTTATTTTAGCAGAAACTTCTGAATCTGTGTGTAACTGTTGGGTTAAGGCTGAGAAAGGTTCGTTAAATACTCATGTTTTAATGGGGTAGTTGGGTTTGGTTTTTGGAAGGGTTTTTGGGCTTTTGGCAATACAGGAAATTGGTTGTAACTGTGTTGTTGGAAGGAATTTTACACATGCCGATGTGACAGGAATCTTCCATGGAGCTGAGGTTTCTTGCACCATCATCAGCTCAAGAGCTCTTGGCTGATGCTGTGGGGAGTTGGCTTTGAACTCAGGTGCCTTAATTTGGGACCAGAATTAGTTGGGCTGAGACTGTCTTAAGTGACTAAGATTTAGGTCTACTCGAACCTTTCCCAAAACAAGGTGGATGTGTTTGGATCCAGGCACAGGTTGCTGGATGGGACTCACTGTAAGTGTGGAGAAGAACTTGACGTGTTGCTGTTTGTGTTCCCAGAGAGCTCCTGCGCAGCGAAGCTGCCCTGGCCAAGCTCTACTGCCGCATGGCTCTGCTCAACATCTTTGCCCCCAAGTCTCCACACATGTTCACTCGGCTGTTCCACATTCCTGCGATCCGTGACATCACCCTGGAGCACCTGCAGTTGCTCTCCAACCAGCTCCTTGCTCCACCTCTTCCTGGTAAACACTCATTTTTTTGTCATAGCTCTTTAGGTACAATAGTCTGCTGGGGACAGAGAACTCTAATTAATTCAGTACTTATTGATGAGTTAGCTAGTAATGATGAAAGTTCAGAGTCCCTCCTAAGATTCCCCTCTGTGTCCTCCTGTCCCTTTGTCACTCTCTCCTGTTGATTGGCACTGGGGGAGTGTCCATGTGGGATACTCATAAGGGATTGAGATGGTTTCAAAGTTCCAGCCCAGGGCAATAAAACTCAATGCCAGTTGGGTCTCTCAGCTCTCAAAATTCAACTGTTCTTCACTTCCCAAAGTGGTTTGTTGTCCTTTTCCTGCTGGAATCACAGATCTGGTTAGAAAAGGGTTGTGCTGAATCATGGCAAAGAATCTTTGGCTCATTCAAGTGAGTGTTGACAAAGACAGTGATTGTGGCAAAGCTCTTCTGCGTGCAGAGAGATGTGTGTCGTGGCTGGAGCATAAGGAGGAAGTTGGGAGTGCTGAGTATAGGCTGTTAATAATAGAAAGTGGTTATTTACCATTGGAAAGAGTCCTGTTCCCTCCTCCCATTCCTCTAAAACTTGGCTACCTCTGAGATGCCTCGTTGTAAGCAATCCCTGTGCAGAGTCCAGGACTACTCTGCAGGTCTAGTCCTGGGTGCATCCTTTCTCCTGCTGACCTTTGGGAGAAGTTTTCCCTTGTAATCTTCCAAGTGTTTTAAGGCTTCTTTCCAGTGTCTGTTTCACAGGCTACAGGGACATGCTGAAGTGATCTCACACTTGTTGTTGCAGATGGCACAATCAGCTCGAGCTCTATTCTCCTGGCCCAGTCCCTGCAGCACTGCATCCATTCCCAGACCTGTGCTGCCACAGACCTCTTCTACCAGGGCAACTCTCAGGCCATCAGGGAGTGGCTCACTGTGGCCATTACTCGGACGCTGCACCAGGGAGAGGAGAGTCTCTTAGACCTCACCAAGCAGATCTGCTCCTTTTTGCAGGTGAAATCCTGAGTCCTGTTTCATGAGTGTTGGTTTTCTCTCTGAGGAGCCCTTGCTTTGTGTGTGAGCCGTATTTCTGTCCCTGCCAGGGAGTTGTTTGTCTGATGGGCTGTGTTCCCACCCTGGTGGTAGTGGGCACAGTGGGAACAGAGCAGTAGCAGTGCTCTGGGCCGTGTTGAAGTGAGGTGGCCTCATGCTGCCTCAGTATCTACAAGGCTGTGTTGGAGTTGAATGGTGAGGAGGGAGGTGATTTGCTGCCGTTTAGGATCTTTCATGATGTCAAACTCTGTTCCAGGCGGCACCAGAACAGTTGCGTGCTATTCCCCATTTCAGAATCCAAAGTCAATATGGATGTGAATTTTCCTGGGGCTGCATTTGTGATTGTGTCCTGTAAGGAAAGTCAGTCTGGATTCCGCAAGGAGTAAGTCCCTGGGGGACAAAGGGTGAAGATTCAAGATGTGGCACTGAGCTGAGTGGTGTGACTGGGTTGGGATGTTGTAGCCAGTCAGGGCCTGACCAGTCTGTCCCTGCTCTTTCCTCAGCTCATCCCTGTACAAAGCTCCCTGGGCTCGAGTGCTGGTGTATGGGCTGGGGCACAAGGTGAAGAGGAATGGGCAACTGAACCTGATCGAGGCCGTGTGCTACCCCCGCGACGCCTCTCCCACCAACACGGGGCTCACGCCGCCCCCCACCACCAACCAGTACCCCTCTGTCATCACCCCCACCGACAGGGTCCACATCAAACTAGGTAACAACGTGAGCACCAGGCTGGGAGACTGCTCTGAGAGCAGCGAGTCCAACCTGTGACCTGACACCACCATGGCACCGCGTGCCGCGTCCCGTCCGGCCTCAGACACCTCCAGGGGTGGTGTGTCCACCCCCTCCCTGGGCAGCCCCTTCCAGTCACCCTTGCTCTAAGGAGATCCCAATGTCCAACCTAAACTTCCCCTGGCACAGCTTAAATACAGTTCAAAAGTCTTTCTAACTAAGCTCCTTTGGTCTGACCCAGTCCAGACTTCTCTCAGCCTTGTTATGGAACCTTCTGCTAATGGTAGGGAATATTTTAGTGTCCCAGACTTCAGCCAGGAGAGCATAGTGATCCTCCTACAAAGGCAGGAGCTACTTAGAACACCAGGAAAAGTTAACAGCAGCTCTGCCTTTGTGAGGGAAGAGGGAAAACCCTCGTGTGGTAAAATTTCAGTCTCTGTAATGAGACCAGAGGGTCATAATTACTTCTGTAGCACCTTCTGTGTTGTCACCAGTGCTTATGGCAGCATTTTTGTACAAGGTATCCCTAGCAGCAATTTGCACTCATTCTGAGCTTAAAACCCCATGATTTTGTCACCACTGGAAACATCTGACTCTGAGTTTGTTAGTTCTTTTAAATCTATCAGGCCCTGCTTTTTGCTTTCTGATTTTTTTTATGTTCCAGAAGTTCTCCAAGCAGTGTTTTTATTCAAGATACCAAATTCTGCAGTGTTCTGCCATTGCTGATTAAAATGGAGATTATATTTTCCCTTTCTAGGTGCTTGCAGGGCCCTCAGACAGAGTGATGTATGTGCAGTGTAGCAACGCACAGGTCACCCCAGCAGGAGGAATCATTAATGCAGCCTGAGGGAGAGACAATGTGATTGGAGCTGTGAAGGTGACCGAGTGCAGTAATCTCTTCAGACTTTCCTTGGAGGTCCTTCAGTTCTTTGGCTGAACTTGCAGCACCTCTGATGTTGTTCTCAATACCCATCACACACAGATATAAATGATTTGGGAAGAGTCCTCAAAGTATTTAGATATGTACAGGCTCAGAATTGCTCTGTCTCACTGTCATGTGAGCAAAGTGTTCTCTGTGCATGTGTAATTACAGATTATATCAACATAGCAGTATAGGTAAACATTCCTATTTGTTTGTTAAAAGGTACTTGGAGAAATTTCTCACTTCACATGAATTTAGCCTCAAAAAATCCTAGAAGATTTATTACTACTTTACAAATTTCTAGGGTGATGAGAAGTTTTTCTCTGACCTTTTTGCTTAGGAGTGTCTCCTCCTCCTGGAGCTGTGTTGGTCCTGCATTCCCTGCCCCTGGAATTCCCCCTGGCAATGGCATTCACAGAACAGCTCCTAACTTGGAAATTGGAAGATGGGGATGGAAAATCAGAAGATGAGCTGGATACTATTCCTGCTTCAGTTCTCTTGCAAGTGGTGGAATTTCTAGGTGAGTATTTCCTTAGCAATGAGCTCCAGTGATGTGATTACACTGATAACATTCTGAGTGGAATTCTGCTTCCAGCTCCAGAAATTCTGTTGATCTGCACTTGTTGGAAAAACCTTTCCTGTCTCCTAGTGCTGCCATGCAGCCACTGAAAGGAGCTTTTCTTGTGCTTCTCTGATGTTTCCTTTGCAGTTCGTGTTACAAAGCTGCTGAGTGAAGCACTGCTGAGTCCATGTCTTGCTTCCTCACACAGGGAACTTCCTCTGGACAACTGACATGGCAGCCTGTGTGAAGGAGCTGATATTTCACCTCTTGGCCGAGTTGCTTCGCAAGATTCACACTCTGGAGCAGAAGAAGAATCCAGCAGGACTCTCCTCCTCTATTGCCCTGCAGCTCAACCCCTGCCTGGCCATGCTCATGGCCCTGCAGTCAGAACTACACAAACTCTACGATGAGGAGACCCAGAACTGGGTGTCTGGCAATGCCTGTGGGGGCTCTGGGGTTGGAGCTGCTGACCAAGGAAGGTTCTCCACGTATTTCCATGCCCTGATGGAAGTTTGCCTGGCTGTGGCTGAAGTAACCTTACCCATCAACATGAGCGTGACAGCCAACGTGATATCCTCCACAAGTGCCCCAAACCTCAGTGACTCCTCATCCTCATCCTCGTCTTCCCCAGGGCAGACCCCGCAGAGCCCAAGTTTGCTGTCCAAGAGGAAGAAAGTCAAAATGAAGCGGGAGAAAACCTCCTCCTCGGGCAAACGCTCCTCGTCCCGAGCCGCCGAGACGGACGCGGCGCTGCTCAGCATCGGGGGCAGCAAACCCGAGGACATGCTGTGGTTCCACAGAGCTCTGACGCTGCTCATCATCCTCAGGCACCTGACCAGAAAGGATCCGCAGGGCCTGGGCGTGACGAACGACGCGGTGGCAGACGCGTGCCAGGCGCTGGTGGGGCCCACGGCGCACAGTCGCTTGCTGGTCATCTCGGGCATCCCCACCCACCTGGAGGAGGGCACGGTGCGCAGCGCCATCAGGAAGGCCTGCAACGCCCACGGCGGCGTCTTCAGGGACGAGATCTACATCCCCCTGCAGGAGGAGGACCCCAAAAAATCCAAGGACAAAGCAGAAGGGGGCGAGTGCAGAACGGAGCTGGAGAAACCGACGGTGTCCAGCAGCGCGGACAGTTTGGATATCAGCAGCTCCAGCAGTGTCACCCCTGCCATGAGTGTCAGTGCCTCGGCCTCCACCAGCCAGGCCTCCCTCTGCAGCTCCCAGGGCATATCCCGCACCGTCAGCGACATCTCCGGAGACCAGTTCCAGGCGGGGATGGAACTGGCCATCCCGCCGGGATTGCTGGAACAGCCTCACGTGGTTTCCAGCCAGGAGAGTTTGGATCTGTCCCACTGCAGCA
>NW_008656607.1:10600-16691 GCF_000695815.1 Acanthisitta chloris | reverse complement strand
TGGGGTCCATGTACACGGTCACATCTCTGGACAATCAGCCGCTGCTGGCACGGCCCATCAAGGGCTTTGCTGTGGTGGAGGTAACAGCCTGGAGCCAGGGCAGGAGGCCTCGGGGGGTTCTGGAAGGATAGACTCATTCTAGTGGCTGGTTTTGTTTTGTGGGGGCAGGATAGGTGTGTGTCCAGGAGCTGTGAGACCAGGCAGGCAGAGATCTCAGCTTGGATGGGTTGGCTGAGGAACACACAGCTCCATTCTGCACTGCCTCTGCCACTCACACCCCCAGAACACTCAGTGGCTCAGGGAGCAGAGGGGACCTAGTGCTGGAGTCAGCAAGTTAAACTTGTAGACCAGATGTCTTGTTCCATGTTGCAGCCTCTGGAGCTCCTTGTCACTGGGAGCTGTGAAAGCCAAGAGCGTAAATGAATTCCTAAGGGCTTAAATTCCTGGAGGATGTGCAAATTAGGATCTGTTAAGCTCAGCATTCAGTGCAGCTTTCAGCTTAGGAAAGCTTTAAACTGCTGATTTATGGAGGCTGAGCGAATATGTGCAGGGAAAGATCATTGATTTCTCTTGATTTCCTCTTCCCTGTGACTCCCCTCAAAGGTTTGCTGCTGGCCCTGCTGAGCTGAGTGTAGAGTTGGGTGCCCTTTGGTCTGACCCACAAGGCAATTAGTTAATGTTTAATGACTAACTCACATATTTGAAACCATCTGTGGATTCCTCTGTGAAGCCACTTCAGAAGAGATGATAAATTTTGTCGCTGTCTGGTCCCAGATGAATTTTGAAGGCCTCGTGGGTGGTTGCCATCGATGCCAGATCTCTCCAGGTGTTCAGACATGCACAGGAGCCTTCCTCTGTGTCCTTCCACCGACTGCAGGCTGCAGATTTGCCAGCACCTTCCAAAAGCACAGCCATTCTTGTTTGCCTGTGAATGGAGAGAGATGTTTTGTGTAGTCTGGGATTGTTTCAGCTTCCCTTTCAGCAGAAAATCAGCTGCTTCAGATCTGCAGTTGCTATTCTTGAGCTGTTAATTGACATGAAGACACCAGAGTTGAAATAATTAGGCACAGAAATCTGCCAGTGTGTTCACATGGAAACTACTCTGAGTCTGGAGCTGCTCTGGTGGTGCTGCATGGTGGTTATTCTGGGAATGAAAGGAAGTTATTGTTCCTCTTCCCAGGCTGTGGCTGAGGCTTCAAGGCCTGTGCTGATTGAGATTTTTCTGAGTGAGGATTGAAGCACAAGTAATGACATGTTACCTGAGTGACACCTTCAGCTTCTTCCCTCGTGTTTCTGGGGGTTGTGTGCAGACCAAGACATGGGGCAGCTGTGCCTGAGTAGCTCACAGCGTGGGGATTGCAGTGTCCAGGATGTTCTTGAGGCTGAACATGAGTTCTGGTGTCCAATTAGTGATGTAGAAGAGTTAGAAGAGATGCACTAGTGATTTATTTCTATGGGGAGAGCAATATTTAAGACCCAAATGGATATTAAGGGAATTCCTATTAAATAATTTCATTCTTTGCACAGATAAGGTCAAGAGCTAAGATAGAGAAAATCCGAGCCAGCCTGTTCAACAGCAGTGACCTCATTGGCTTGTCCAGCCTGGATGGGGAGGATGAACTCATGGAGATGTCAACTGAGGAGATTCTGACTGTTTCCACTGTCAATCAGAGCTTATTTGACACCCAGGGCAGCCCAGCACTAGAGGATTATTTCAATGATAAGTCAATAAAAGGTAGGTAGGAGGCAAATCTCTCACTTGTGTTGGGACACAAAGGGCTCAGGTTCTCCTTGGTTCAGTAGGACTCACTCATGGGTGGGTGACAAGAGGGAGGCAGGGAGGGATTCAGAGCAAATTTCTGGCCTCCAGCAGCAACCTGAGCGTTGCTCAGCTGTGCTCACAGCTAATCATGCAACAGATTACAAATAAAGAGAGAAAGCAACCCACAAAAGCTACTGATTGAATTATTTAGGGACATTTCTTTGTAGAAAATAGCTTCTGCAATAGTATAGCAGCATAATTTTAGGGTAGAAACTGTTCAAGTAGAACAGGTTTTAGTTTATATTCACTAACACCATGAAAGCTCCACCTGGAATGGAGCAGAATCCTGAGTCAGGGGAGGATAAGACTGGAGGGAAGTTCAGCTGACTCTTAGTTCAATGGATATGTGCTCACAGCATAACTTCTACACTGGGATCACAAATAATCTACTTTTTTCAGTCCCTCTGTGGTCACTCAACTAACAATTACAGTATGTGGCCAACACACCCTGGAGGTGTGTAAGGAGAGACTGGAGGTGGCACTCAGTGCCATGGTCTAGTTGACTTGGTGGTGTTAGGTCAAAGGTTGGACTTGAGGAGCTCAGAGATATTTTCCAGCCTGATTGACTCTGTGGTTGTGTGCAAACAGAAGTCATTCAGTTCCCTGCCATAAATGGGGTGTTGGAGTGCAGAAGGCTCAGGTTTCTCTCTGCAAAAGTGATTTTCTATCTCAAATCAGGTGTCATGTGAGGGAATGTTTTATCTGAATTCAAGATGTTTCTTCACATTCCAAGTTCTAAACAGTTGCCTTGGGATTTTGTACCATATTTTGGGGTTTTTTTAACTAGGTGAAAAATTGGTCCCAGGTGCTCGGGAAGTCCTCACTGAGATCTTTAAAAGCTGTGTCCATTCGGAGCAAATGCTGAGCCTGACCCCAGCAAAGCCCATCAAGGTGGCAGACATCTACCTCAGCAAGGAGCAGATCAACTCTCAGACCCCTGGGAACCTTCTCCACGTGTTCTTCACCAACGTTCGCCCTCCCAAGAAGGTGCTGGAGGACCAGCTCACCCAGGTAGGCTTTGAAAGCTGCTCTCAGCACCTCTGTGTCCCTTGAAGGCATTGGGTAATTGTTGACTTTGTCTTGGAAGATTTTAAGGAAATATGGTGTGCCCAAGCCCAAGTTTGACAAGAGCAAGTACAACAAGGCAGGGAAGGAGCAGCACCCGGTGAAGGTGGTGAGCACCAAGCGCCCGGTCACCAAACCTCCTGCGAAGGAGAAGTCCATGCTCAACAGTGTCAGGTTGGTGTTTTCAGCCTTTTGGCATGTGTGAAATGTGATAGCTCTCTAGAAATCCAGAGTTTTACTCCCTCTCCCTCTGTGTTTTCGTGCATGGATTGGAAGGGGGAAATGAGACTGAGCTTATAAAAGACCTTCAAGGAGTGTTTTGGTTTCTTGAGTCGAAGGGAAGGTTGGACAGGGTTTGGAGCAGCCTGGGCTGGTGGAAGGTGCCATGGCAGGAGGTGGAATGAGATGAGCTTTAAGGTCCTAACCCAAAGCATTCCATGATTCTGTGAAGAGCTGACAGGAAACTCTGATCCTAACACACACTTTGTCCCTCAGCCGAACAGCCTTAAGTGAGAAGAAACCTACTGTAAAGCCAAAATCTCCTGAGAAGAGCAAACCCGAGGAGAAGGACCCTGAAAAGTCTCCCACAAAGAAACAGGATGGTAAGAGCTGGAGAGAACTTTTATGTACTCTTACAGAGTAGAAAACAAGCACTTTTTTCATTGGCACATTGGTATCACATGAGGATAGGTTTGGGTTGTCTTTGAACAGTGATTTAAAATGCTGGTTTTGTTTGAATCTCTGTCTGGGCTCATCTCTGAGTCAAACCATGCTCATGCAGGTCAGCACTCCCACAGTGGGAGTACCTCAAGTAGAGAACTTCCCAAGAGGTGCAGTTTCAAGGCTCTTGTCCGGTGAGGTTGAACCAAATGGTTTTAAATCCTGTTTCTCAGTTTATATCAGAACATTCTTAAGTTACAAGAGGCAAATTGGACAGAAGAGAAGGTTGAGGTACCTCATAATGAGGTGTTTCCATGGAGGAGACAGCATGGTGTGCCATGACAGGAGTTATGGTTGGTAGTGTTTTCTCTGGTCAGGTGGAAGAGTGAACAGATGTGAGCTTGGACTCTGCTCTTCCCTGTAGGAAATGCAGGTTAGCTTAGGAGAAAGGAATTTCAGCATTCAGCCAAGTATGGATCTTTGATACCTGGTGGGATGGAGCTATTCCAGGGGGTAGCTGGGGGATCTGTGTCCTTGAGAGGAGGGAGCTGAGGGCCAGGTTGGACCTGAGCGGTGTGATGGTCCCACCTGCTGCAGGAAGGATCCATGGTGGGATGGGGGGAACCAGGAGAAGACTGGCAGGAGCCAACTCATCCTCCTGTGTGGGGTGTACACTTCAGAGCAAGTCATTAACTCCCTGCTGCTTGTGTCTTTGCTGGCAGTTCCTGAGGAGAAGTATCTGACCCTGGATGGGTTCCACAGGTTCGTGGTTGACCGATCCAAGCAGGACATCCGCAGTGTGTGGAGAGCTATTCTCTCCTGTGGCTATGATCTGCATTTTGAAAGGTACATCCTGCAAACCTCTTTGTAAAGGTCATGCTGATTAACTGTGCTGACTTGAAAAAATATTTCATCCCAAGTGTTCCTGCTCCAGGTAGTTTTTTTAAGCAGCTTGTGGTAACACTCAGACTTCTCTCCGTGGCTGCAAGGACTGTAGAGAAAACTGTTTATCATCCCAAGTGTTCCTGCTCCAGGTAGTTTTTTAAGCAGCTTGTGGTAACACTCAGACTTCTCTCTGTGGCTGCAAGGACTATAGAGAAAACTGTTTGGTTCCCTAAAACAAGCTTTAAAGGAGTAACTGTGTCCAGGTGCAGGTTCCTGACTTCTTGGACACAGCATAACTAACAAAACCAACTGCCACAGTCCTCTGTAGCTTCCAAACTGTCCAGTGGAGTGTCCTGAAGAGAACTGCAGATCCCTTTGGCTGTCTCTGGTTTCCTTCCACAACCAGTGCCCTGGGTGATGGTTTAACTGGCAGCATTGTTACTGGGTCAGAAATGATGTACAAGAGGGAACAGTTAATTTCTTCTCGATATTGGTCAGGAAGAAAGTCCCTGAAGTGAATTCTCCTTATCTCCCTGTGTCAGGCCACAAGCTCATTGCCAATGCCCTTCCCTATGTCTTCAGAGGAGATGTGCACTGAGCAAGCTTAATAGGCAGTTGCTTAATGCCTAATTATTTAATTGCAGTGAGGCAAAGTGGGTGATAAATCACTCCTGGTCCTCAGCCTGTCATGACACAGCTCTGCTGAAGCAACAGGGAGAGAAGAGCCACCACACGAGGTGGTTTGTCCTACCATACTCCCTTAGTGAGCAGAGCTGAAAACTGCTTGGGTGGAAGGAACTTGAGGTTCCAAGAGGTCTTACAGCCCTCCCCTCCCTCTCAGGTGTGCCTGCATCGATGCCAGGCACGCTCAGAAGGCCTCGCGCAAGTGGACCCTGGAGATGGATGTGGCCCTTGTCCAGTACATCAACAGGCTCTGTCGTCACCTGGCCATCACTCCGGCACGGCTCCATCCCCACGAGGTGTATCTGGATCCAGCTGATGCAGCAGATCCCAGAATTTCCTGTCTCTTGAGTATGTATGGGTGTTTGCATAGAGGTTCTTGTCAGGGGAGGAGTTGGGTAGTGCTCCTGAACAACCCACGTTGGAGCCTTGGTGGGCCAAGGGGACAATGTGTCTGGGTCTTCTTCCCTTGAGTGTGCTTGGGCAAAGTTAGGAGTGCACTCCAAGTGCTCCCTGCTCTCCTAGGTCCAGAACCCCTAGGTCAGAACCCCTAGGTCAGAACCCCTAGGTCAGGCTGGAGCAGGAAATGCCTGGTGAGTTTAGCTCCCAGGGCAAGGAAGGCACTGTTTCCATTCTGGACCTAGGCAGACTTCAGTCATTTAAGTCCTGTTCCCTTACACAACTGAGGGAAGGACTGAGGTCCTTTAAGAGGGTCTCCACATAATGCAGATTCCATGATGATGAAAGATTCTGGACTCAGACACCCATAAACTCAAGGTCCAAGAAGGAACATCACAGATCGTGGCTGTTCTTTCATCCTCAGCTTGCTGGATCAGGAGGAGCTGCTTTAGTAGGAGTTTGTGTTGCTTCTGGACCAAATCTACTGCAAGGTGAACTTTGCAGTAGGTAGAGAATCCCTTTCTGTCTCTGACTGCTGTTCCCACCCCAGATGTTCCCGTGGAAAGCCTTCGGCTCCGG
>NW_008656607.1:7921-10550 GCF_000695815.1 Acanthisitta chloris | reverse complement strand
ACTTTTTTCCTGCCGCTGGTGGAGCTGCGGCAGACAGAGATGTACACCAACAGCATCGCTGCCTTACTGCAGGAGGCCAAAGGTCAGGGGGCACGAGGGGCACCTGGGCTGGCTGAGGGGACAGCCAGGAAGGGCATGGACCCCAGGAGGTTCCTCTCTTTCTTGGGTTGGTTTCTAAGGCAGAGGGAGATTGTTCTTGCAGCTGGTTCATGGACACTATGCACCTTGGCCATGGAGGATTTGGCCCATCTTCTCTGCCTATGGGTGGCCTCAAATGGCCCTTTATCTTCTTGGGGTGTCCATCAGTTAACACTCTGTTAGTGAACACTCAGATCAGGTGGAGGTCCCAGGACACCTCTTGTCATCACTCATTGACATCCTCATTGTGGTTGAAGTTGTACATTTAGCAAGCTCAGGAAAATGCTTAGCATGCATCAGCATTTAAAGAGGTTCTTCAACCTTCATTAGGCAACAAACCAACCCAAGATGTAGGTCACTATACTTCCAGCTTTGTTTTCTGGAGATGATACAGAATTCCCCAGAGGTGAAGGTCAGTGTGTTAAGGAGGTTTGTGTATTGCCCTGCTGGAAAAAAACACTTGTGAACCAACATGGGAAGTGAGGAATGGGCAGAGACTTCCCTTTATGGAGATATTGCACATTAGGTTTGCATTTTTGGGGCAGTGTCACAGCTCTATTTTTTATCATGTTTTCTTGCCTGTGGTTTCCCTGTCAAAACATCTCAGATTTCGGAAAGATTTTTGGCAAAGTGTTTCTGATTTACGGAGTCTGTGGTGGAGTTGCCTGGGATCTATATATAAGACTCTGGAATTGTGTCATCAGAGTTCTATCCTAGTGCACTTCTTCCAGGAAACAGGAGTGACAAATAGCCCAGGCTGGATGGGGTGTGGAGCAGCCTGGGCTGGTGGAAGGTGTCCCTGCCTGTGGCAGGGGGTGGGACTGGATGAGCTTTAAGATCCTTTCCAACCCAAACCATTCCATAATTAGCCATGTCTTACCTACCTAATGAAGGGGAAATTGTTATTCTACCCTTGTCCATTAGAGAAAATCAGATTGTAGATACATTAACTCTGCTGAAATGTGTTGGTTGGATGTTAGGAGGAATTTCTCCACAGAAAGAGTGATTAGACATTGGAGCAGACTGTCCAGGGAGGTGGTGGAGTCACCATCCCTGGAGGTGTTCAAGGAGAGACTGGAGGTGACACTCAGTGCCGTGGTCTAGCTGCCATGGTGGTGTTAGGCCATGGGTTGGACCCAATGAGCTCAGAGGTCTTTTCCACCCTGACTGATCCTCTGTTTTGCTTATTCAGGTTTAATCTTCTATGACACAAAAGTCACTGTCATGAACAGAGTGCTCAATGCCACCGTCCAAAGAACTGCTGACCACGCAGCCCCAGAGATCACCCTGGATCCCTTGGAGATCGTTGGAGGTATGAGGAACACGGATCCTTCTCACAACCCATTTTAACCCGTTCCGGGTCAGGTCTGCTCACCCAGGCTCAGCTGCTGGTTCATGCCAAGGCTTGAGCTTGGTGTTTATTTTCCCAGGGGAGATCCGTTCCTCGGAGAACTCCTACTTCTGCCAGGCGGCGCGGCAGCTGGGCTGTGTGCCCTCCTCCCAGCTCTGCGTCAAGCTGGCCAGCGGCGGCGACCCCACCTACGCCTTCAACATCCGCTTCACCGGGGAGGAGGTCCATGGCACCAGTGAGTGGGGACACCTCGGGGCCCCTCACTGCAGGGAGCACATCGGGGTGGGAACGGAGCGTGGGAAGGGGCTGGAGCACAAGTGCTATGAGTTGGGGCTGTGGGAGCTGAGGGTGTTTAGCCCAGAGGTTGGAGAGGCTCCAGCCTGTTGGGTTGGCTCCTGTTGGGAGGTTGGAGAGGCTCCAACCAGGCTCTGCTCCCAGGGAGCTAGTGACAGGAGAAGAGGACACAGTCCAGAGGAGGTTGAGGTTAGACATTAGGAGGAATTTCTTCCCACAAAACATGGTTAGACACTGCGATGTGCTGCCCAGGGAGGTGGTGGAGTCACCATCCCTGGAGGTGTTTAAGCAGAGACTGGACGTGGCACTTGGCACCATAGTCTGGTTGACTTGGTGGTGTTTGGTCATTGGTTGGACTCAGTTATCTCAGAGGTCTTTTCCAACCTGATTGATTCTGTGAACTTGCTCCAGCTAGAACCTGGCTGGTGTTCACCAGAACCTGGCTGGTGTTCCCATCATGGATCAGCATTCCCTTTGTGGTGCCTGTAGGCCTGCAGGTGGAAAAGATGGAATCTCCTGTTGGATGTTGGCTTTCTCTGAGGGTGTTGGCTCCTCAGGTGCTCTGTGGGTGGTGTGTGTGTGCCAGGAGGAGATTTGGTGTAAACATGAGCAGAGGGAATTGAGCTTTGCCTTCTCCCAAGAGGAGTTCTGTTCTTTGTAAGGCCTGCGGTGGTTCCTGACATTGTCTGTAAGGAGGTAAATGTGATATCTGTGGCTCAGCATCTGCACAGATCTCTGGTGCATCACCTCCCTGCTCTCAGCTGTGGGAGCACTGTCATGCCCAGCACCATCTGTCTCATCCACTACCAAATCCCATCCGCAGGCAAACTGGTGGAACTGGCCTGG
>NW_008656607.1:0-7886 GCF_000695815.1 Acanthisitta chloris | reverse complement strand
ACAAATGACTATTTTCATTGTTTTCCCTTTTCCAGGTGGATCTTTCCGTCACTTCCTTTGGCAAGTGTGTAAGGAGCTGCAGAGCTCCTCTCTGTCCCTGCTGCTGCTGTGCCCCAGCTCTGCTGTCAACAAGAACAAGGTGTGAGATCCCAGTGCCAGAAATGAGGTGGCTTTTCTCTCGTTGGGTGCTGGGTTTGAACAGGAGTGGAACACCTGGGCAGAGGGACAGGAGAGGCCTCAGCCCACTGAGGGAGCTGGAAGTGTTGGTGAACCTCTCATTGCACCTCACACAATTCAACTGGCACTTGGAGAAGGAGCCAAGTGTCAGAATGCAAAATGTAGCAGAATTAAGAGTGCTGGTCAGAGTTCAGAGTGAGTTGGGTTCATTTATCTGGCTTAGAGTTTGTCCCAGACTGGTGAACTCCTATTCTGTGGCATCACTCCAGGAACATCACCAGCAGGGTCAGTCACGTTCCCAGTCGAATAAGATGCTCCATCCATGCTATCTTTGCATATTTAGTGTCTGTTTTGAGCAGTGGATGTTCTAGAGAAACAAGACAAAGCTGATGGCCCAAAGAACTCTCAGTAGCTGAGGTGTCATTCCTTTCTGGGAATATCCATGAGGTAGGAAACAGGACATTTCCCTCAGCTCAAGTCCAGCTGGACAGCAAAGCTGGCTGCACATCCAGGCTGTGTTTCAGAGCATCCCACAGCTGCAGGGCTTGGGTCTCAGACTGATCCCACACACAGAGCAGGCTCTGCAGGGAAGCAGCTCAGTGGTGTTGATCCTGAGGTGGTGGTGGTTATCAGTGCCTGAGGTACAGCAAACCTGTGGTGCTTGGGCCATGAACCCGGCGAGGGTCGTGAGCTGACCCATGGCCCCTCAGGGCATGGTCAGCTGTTGACTCCTGCTCTCTGTGCCCTGGTTTTCCCAAGGGGAAGTACATCCTGACTCCCAGCCCCATCACCTACGCCGAGGAGCAGCTGTTCCACTTCTTTGGGCAGCTGCTGGGCATTGCCATCCGCGCGGACGTGCCGCTGCCCCTGGACCTGCTGCCCTCCTTCTGGAAAACACTGGTGGGGGAGCCACTGGATCCTGACATGGACCTGCAGGAGGCTGACATCCTCACCTACAACTATGTCAAGAAATTTGAAAACGTAAGCCACGTTTTCTCTCTTCTGTCCTCCTCCTCCTGGCTGTGGCAGCAGGTCCCTGCCACCTGCCCTCGCTGCTGCTGGTGGCTCTGTGCTGGCAGCAGGGCCAGAGTGTGTTTTGCCTCTCTTGGATGCAGGATTTTTCCATCCTGTTCCCTTGGGGAAGCTTCCCAGTTTCCCCTGCTGCCAGGCACAGTGGAACTAAGGCAGTTCTGGACTGTGGAATTGCTAACCCAGACCAGAACCCCCTAAAGCAGTTTGACTCTCACTGGGTGTTGTGGTGACCCTGGAACAGGTCACCAGGGACTCTGTGCTGTGCTCTGTGGCCAGGTGACCCCTGGAACAGGTCACCAGGGACTCTGTGCTGTGCTCTGTGGCAGATCAATGATGAGACAGAACTGGAAGCTCTGTGTGCAGAAATTGCCTCCCAGCACCTGGCGACGGAGAGCCCTGACTGCCCCAACAAACCCTGCTGCAAGTTCACCTACCTGACCATGACAGGGGAGGAGGTGGAGCTGTGTCCCAGGGGCAGGCACATCCCCGTGGGGTAAGGAACAGCCTCCTTGGCAGCACACTGCACTTCATGGCAAGGAACCACCTCTGGAACGGTTCTCTGAGCACCAGGCTGTCCAGAGCTGCTTTTGGAGCAAGCTGAGGGTGGAATGGCCTGGGAAAGCTTTAGGTGGTGAAGTGTTGGGATCACTGGTGCTGTTTAGCTCTCCTCAGGGAGCTGAGGAGCAGGACTGCTGTGGGTTGAGTGAGCACCCACAGCTGGGAGGAACAGGCAGGTGGGACAGGAGGGGAGGAAGCTGAGGAGAGCGGGATTAAACTGGGAAGCGTCGGAATGCAAAGAGCTCATTGCTCATGCTGGATTGCCCAGAAGTGGAATCTCTCCATAAAACCCTTCTGGTAGGGGGAGACCCGAGGGCTCCTAGAGGTGCTGCTCCCTCACCCCAGGCTGTCCCTGCAGGTGGGAGAACAAGGCGACGTACGCGGCGGCGATCCGGAGCCTGCGCATGCGCGAGCTGCAGAGCCCGGAGTGCATGACCGCGGTGCGCGCCGGGCTGGGCTCCATCATCCCCCTGCAGCTCCTCACCACCCTCACCCCCCTGGAGATGGAGCTCAGGACCTGTGGCCTTCCCTACATCAACCTCGAGTTCCTCAAGGTGAGAACAGCTGCCCCAGCAAACTCACCGTGGGACGCGGGGAGAACCTTCCGCGCGTGCCGCGTCCCCGGGCAGCGCTGGGCTGTGCTTGGACACTGCCTTGGCCCCAGGGCAGCTTGGTGAGATAGCACTGGGTTCAGGATGGAGGAGAAGGAATAAGGAATTTGCTTTCCAACACCAGATTTGTCATCTGTCTGCGTTTTATTTGTTTGAAGAGTAGTGGGGAAGGTTCCCAAGAGAACAGCTGTGAACAGCTGCCTTCTCTCCCTCAGGCACACACCATGTACCAGGTGGGACTGATGGAGACTGACCAGCACATCGAGTTCTTCTGGAGTGCCCTGGAGATGTTCACCCAGGAGGAGCTCTGCAAGTTCATCAAGTTTGCCTGTAACCAGGAGAGGATTCCCTTCACCTGCCCCTGCAAGGACGGAGGCCCCGACACGGCCCACGTGCCCCCGTACCCCATGAAGATTGCTCCCCCCGATGGAGCAGCAGGTGGGGACTCTTGGAATGGCTCCAGCTCCCACTTCCCACTCAATTGCATTTAAACCTGCACACTCAAACTGGTGTTCAGTGCACAGGCAGTGGCAGAGGGAGGTGGTTGTGGGTGGGACTAGGAACAGAGAACTTGGGTTTAAACCGTGTAGAAGTGTAATTTAACATCAACTCAAACTGCTTCTAGTGGAAGGTTCCCTGGATGAGTTTTAAGGTCCTTTCCCACCCAAACTGGTCTGGGATTTCATGCTACTTAAAGCTTTGCCCTCTGGAGTCACTGGGAAACTTGGATATGATTTTCAAGTGACTTGATTATTGGAAAGACATGGGCCCAAGGCACAGGAATATTTAGGGCTCAAAAGACCCACAACAGGCAGAGGGATTTGATTTTGATACCTTCAGTAACAGACAGGGGGAGGGGAAAGCACTGGGTTTCTTCCACCCTTTTCCTGGTCCCTCTTCATTTCCTGGTCCCTCTTCAATCCCTTTCTTGGTGCCCTTTTAGCACCTTTCCTGGTCCCTCTTCAACCCCTTTCCTGGTGCTTCTTTAATCCTGCTCCTGGTGCCTCTTCAACCCCTGTCTTTGTCCTTCTTTAACCCCCTTTCCTGGTGCTTCTTTAATCCTGCTCCTGGTGCCTCTTCAACCCCTGTCTTTGTCCTTCTTTAACCCCCTTTCCTGGTGCTTCTTTAATCCTGCTCCTGGTGCCTCTTCAACCCCTGTCTTTGTCCTTCTTTAACCCCCTTTCCTGGTGCTTCTTTAATCCTGCTCCTGGTGCCTCTTCAACCCCTGTCTTTGTCCTTCTTTAACCCCCTTTCCTGGTGCCTCTTCAACCCCTTTCCTGGTGCTTCAACTCCTTTCTTGGTCCTTCTTTAATCCCTTTCCTGGTGCCTCTTTCAACCTCTCCTGGTCCCTCTCCACCCCATTTCCTGGTGCTTCTTTAATCCTGCTCCTAGTTGCCTCTTCATCCCCTTTCTTGGTCCTTCTTTAACCCTTTTCCTGATGCCTCTTCCAGCCTTTCTTGGTGCTTCTTCCAACCCTTCTTGGTTGCCTCTTCCAAGCCCTTTCCTGGTGCCTCTTTGAGCCCTTTTTGGTGGCCTCTCCAACCCTTTCCCGGTGCTCTCCGCAGGCTCTCCGGACTCGCGGTACATCCGTGTGGAGACGTGCATGTTCATGATCAAGCTCCCTCAGTACTCGTCCCTGGACATCATGCTGGAGAAGCTCCGTTACGCCATCCACTACCGCGAGGACCCTCTGAGCGGCTGAGCCGGCGGGGACAGCGCCCGGAGGTGACTCTGCTGCCCTGGAACCCTCTCCGTTCCCACCCGGAGGTTAATTTATTTTTCCAGACTTTCCTTCCTGTTCCAGTAATTCCCAGAAGACTTCCATTTTTGTATCTGTAGACTTTGTGGTGGTGGACTTGGTTCTTTTGCTGCCTTGTTTGTGGAATATTTGTAGGATAGTTTAGTAAAGACCAAGTTTGTGTATAATTTAAGTTGGGGGGGGGGAGGGGGAAGAAAACAACAAAAAATACCCAACAACAAACCTTTCAACATGTACATTTCTAATTTTGTAGTCCAGAAGGACCTGCCCTGAGGCAGCAGCAGCTCCAGGCCCTGCAGGGCAGGCTCGGGGACCTCCCCGAGGCGTTTGAGTCCGGAAGGGATGTGGGGAGGGAATCCTGCCCCGCCGGCTGCAGAGCACTCCTGTGTCCCAGGCAGGGACAAGCAGCATTTATGGCACTTCCTTGAGGTTTGGAGCAGGAATTTGGCTGCCAAACCACACGTGCACCTCTCACCACGTGTCTACACTCTGACAAGCACACGGGTGGCCACCGCGGCCGCGGGAGCTCCGAGCAGTGACAGGGCTCTGGGTCCCTCGGGTTCCTGCCCTGGATGTTCTGGAATGTGCTCTTTGCTTAGCAACAAGAGTCTTGTAACTAACACGTCAGCAGAACAAACTTCTCTCCGTAGGGTGTAAGATACTACAGTCCAACCCTCAGCTTGGGGCTTTGTCCCCTCTCCCATCGAGCTCTCAGAACAACCGAGGTGCTGCCAACACCTGAGACTCATTTTTGTACTCAAAAAGCTTTGATCTAAGAGCAAATTCTCCTCCGAATGTGACGCCCAGCAGGAGGACGAGGCAGGGGAGGCACAGAGCTGCTGGGTGGAAGGTAAAACTGCTGCATGGCAAGGCAAGAGTCAACAGAGAGGACAACTCTACCCTGAACTCCTGCGTGTCCTGGAGGTGTTCTGGGGGGGCTCAGCTCAGCCCTCAGCGTGTGTCCTGTCCCTCTCCGCCTGACGTCGCCGCTCCGGAACGTTCCGAGGACTGTGCCGCTGTGCTGGTCACTAGAGCCCAAGGTATGGGAGCTCCCGAGGAAGAGACCACCCTGGAAGGTGCCTGTGCCCTGGGCTTGGTGCTGCCCTGAGTACAGCCCACGCCGAGCTCAGCCCGGGGAGTGTGACTGTACCTCCAGCTCCGGCACAGCGCGTGGGTTTGGCTCGTCCACGCTCCTGGGAACCACAGAGGCTGTATTTATTGTACATTATTGTGAATATTGGGGACGGTGAGTGCGTGGGATGTGGGAGATGTGGGGTGTGAGTAAGGGAAGAGCCCAAAACACGTGTGTGTGTTCTTGTTCTTCTGTGAGCGAATGGGAATGATGTGTGTGCAACAGTCGTAGGTAGTCGTTGGCATACAGAGTCTCTCCCAACCCCCCCAGGTTAGGAAGCTGTTCCCCTCCCGTTGCATATTGCCCTTTCCAGGGAACAGATCCTTGTAGGAAGAATATTTACTCTCGACTCTCGTCCATTTCCTGGTAGAAGCGTTTATGTAGCTCAGAAACCGCTCGGAGTCAGCGCCAACACCTGGAGCTCCTGGGCCCAGGGAGCAGCTCGGAGCTGCTTCCCTCCTGTTGGGATGCTCATTCCCAGCCAGGTGTCCCAGGAGACGTGGGAACACCAGTTGGATTCCGTGGAGGGGCTGGTTGGGGCCCCAGTGCCCCCCGAGCTCTGTGTGCCGCTGGTTCCAGCTGGGAGTAAAACTGCTGCTAATGTCTGTGTGCTCCTCCCGTGGAGCACAGGAGTGGAGACCCTCACCCTGCCCCGTGCTCGAAAAAGTTACTTGATCTTGTATTTATTACAACTAATTATTTATGATTGCGGATAACGAACTCTTCGTCGGTGCCGTTTGCGCCTCGTGGGGTAAACGAAGCTTCTTCTACAGGACAAAGGTCACACCAGTAACCAACCTCCCTCGACTCTGGGGTGTTCTGGAGAACAGGATGAGCCTCACACGAGAAGGAGTTTTTGGGGGGTTTTGGCTTTGTTTTGTTCCATGCTCCTGGGAAGGAAGTGCTGTGGCTCCTCAGCCAACAGCTCCAATGGCCTTTCAATTAAAGCTTTTCTAATCATCCTTACTTCCTCGTGCTTTAAATGGACTTGACATTGTCTGTACTAGGCTTGTTTGTCAAAGCAAAGATTGGTTTGTGATGATGATGATGATTATTATTTTTTTTAATATATATTCATTCAGAATGTAAAATTATACTAAACAATGGAGAAAACTCTGGAGCTGGGTATTAGTTCTAGCTTGGTGTGTGTCCATCTCGGTTCCGTACACGGCATTAACCTGTAAGTGCTCTTGGCCATCGAGTGTACACTGCATAAAGGAGATTCCTAACATCCCTCGGGCTCTGCTTGTCCTTCTTTGGGGCCAGCAGGGATGGAATGTCCTGCTGGAGCTGCCTGAGGCAGGGAGAGGAGCAGGAGCCAGGAAGGTGCAGGTGCTCTGGGGCTGTTTGCATTCAGGTGGAACAGAATGTGAGTGTTTTGCACCAAAGAGAGGCACAGCCATAGCTGAGGAGACACTGGGACATTACTTATCCTGGGGAGTAACAGGCTCTGCTCCCTCAGTAATTAGTTACCTTTCCCAATTCCAGAGCCAAGGCATCCTTGTTCCCATCCCAATCCCCTGGAGCCAACTCCTGTTCCCTGATCTTCCCCATGCCTGGGGAGAGCCCAGGGTTGGTTGCCACCTGCTTTTAAACACCTTTTTTTTCTGCTTTTCTTGTATTTGTTGGGAGCATCCATAAAATATTTAGAAGGAAGATCCCTCCAGCTGCACTGGTGGGAGAAGATGAGGCCTCAGGAACAACCCTGCCCAAGGGGTGAGTGGCATATTAGCCCTGCCAGTGTCCTCTGCTGCACTCAATTCATGAGCCATTATCCAGGACCTGCTCCAGCTCTTCCAGTACCACCTCCCACAGCCCCAGGGATGCCAAGAGCTACAGAGCCAGGTTGGGTAGTAACAGTGGAACACAGATCCACCAGCCCTTGGGAGTGGGAAACCCTCTCAGGGAGGGTCTGTGGTCCCCTCGTCACCTCACGGAGTAGAATTTTACTGCACCAAGGTCTGGGATGGCATTAGATAAACTTTATTCCAAGGAAGCAGGGATAATGCAGCTTGGAGAAGCGTTTGCCCCAGGACACTCAGCCCCACTCGGTGTGGGTTGGCACTCGCTAGGGCTGAGCAGGACACACTGGAGCTCAGGGTGGCACCGAGTCCCTGTGGGGCCTTGGGCTGGAGCTGGAGGCCACCAGAGGCAGGGAAAGCTGCAGGATGCTCCCATGGATTAAAAACAGACATTTATAAAATGGTCACTGCCTAAAAATTGAAATTCAAGGTAGGAATTCACTTGCACTCGGAGCAAGGAGTGGCAGAGCTCAGGACCAGAGTGCAGTGCTCCCTTTCCAGCAGCAGCAGCAGCTCACTCCCCAGGCTGTCCCAGCACTGGGCTCTGGGCTTTGGCCTTCAGGGAAGGGAAAAAAAGGGTTAAAATAGTGGTGTAAAATATTACTTAGTAAGCAGCAAGTGATTAAAAGCTTCCTAAGCAGGAGGAGTGGAAATTAAACTCACTGTCCTGGGAGAAACATCACGAGGGCTAAGAGCCTGTCCAGTTCTCCCATCTCAGGTGTGAGTACCTGAGCAGCACTGGGACCCCCAGCACTCCCCTCTGGGTGCACTGGGACCCCTCTGTGTGTACTGGGACCCCCAGCACTCCCCTCTGG
>NW_008656606.1:5405-5916 GCF_000695815.1 Acanthisitta chloris | reverse complement strand
CAGTTGCTCTGTCCCTATCCACAAATGTTGTAGGCCCATCATAGGAGGTCGCCAGATTCGCCAGGCATGACTTGCCCCTGGTAAAGCCATGTTGGTTATTACCAATCACCTCTTCGCTTTTCATGTGCCTAAGCAGAGCTTCTAGGAGAGTCTGCTCCATGATCTTGCCAGGCACAGAGGTAATACTGACTGGTCTATAGTTCCCTGGTTCTTCTGCTTTCCCTTTTTTGAAAATGGGAGTTATGTTTCCCTTTTTCCAGTCCTCGGGGGCTTCATCTGACTGCTAGGATTTCTGGAAAATTATAGATAGTGACTTAGCAATTTCATCAGCCAGTTCCCTCGGGACCTGAGGATGAATCTCATCAGGACCCATGGATTTATGCACATTCAGGTTCCTGAGATGGTCTCAAACCTGATCCTCTTCTATAGTGGGTTTAGGGGTTTAATTCTTCCAGTCTCCACCCTTACCCTTCTCGGTCTGATTAGTCTGGCTAGAGCACTTGGAGTTGTA
>NW_008656606.1:0-4919 GCF_000695815.1 Acanthisitta chloris | reverse complement strand
AACCACAAGAGTCTCGAACCTGAGTGGGCTTCATTCTCCCAGCCCCTGCATTTGGCTTTCTCAACTTGGGCAGTATATCTAGAGCACTTGCCATTGAAGACAGAGGCATAGAAGCAATTGAGAACCTGTGTCCAGGGTAGCTGGGTCTACCATCTCCTTCCAAAGAGGGCGCACATTAGCCCTAGCCATCTTTGCCAGTGTACCTATAGAAGCTTTCCTTGTTGCGCTGGACATCCCTACCTACATTTAATTCTATCAGGGCTTTAGCTTTCCTAACCTGATCTCTGGTTGTTCAGAGATTCTCTTTGTATTCCTCCCAGGCTGTCTGACCTTGTTTCCACTCTCTATAGGCTTCTCTTGCATTTGAGTTTGTCCAGGAGTTCTTTGTTCATCCAGACAGGTCTCCTGGTATTTCTGTCTGAGTCCCTCTTTGTTGGCATGCATCACTCCTAAGCATGGAAGAGATGATCTTTGAATGCTAACTAGCTCTCTTGGGCCACTCTTCCCTCCAGGGCTTTATCCCGTGGGACTCTACCAAGCAGATCCTTGAAGACACCAAAATCTGTTCTCTTGAAGTCCAGGATAGTGAGCTTGCTGTGTGCCCTCCTCACTGCCCTGAGCATCTTGAACTCCACTATCTTGTAGGCTCTGCATCCAAGGTTACCTTGGAGCACTACATTCCCCACCAGCTCCTCCCTGTTGGTGAGCACAAGGTCCAGCATGGCACCTCTTCTTGTCGGCTCCTCAATCACTTCTGTAAGGAAGTTGTTGCCATCACATTCGAGTAACCTCTGGGATTGCCTGTGCCCTGCATTGTTGTCCCTCCAATAGATATCAGGGTGGTTGAAATCCCCCATGAGGACCAGGGCTTGTGAGCGTGAGGCCACTCCTATCTGCCTGTAGAGGGCTTCATCCACACCATCCTCCTGATCGTGTGGCCTGCAGCAGACCCCCACTATAACATCCCCTGTCCCTGCCCTCCCATTAATCTTGACCCACAAGCTCTCGGCTGGCTCATCATCCTTGCCCAGGCAGAGTTCCATACTCTCCAGTTAGTCATTGACATAGAGGACTACATGTCCTCCTTGTCTCCCTAGCCCATCTTTCCTGAAAAGCTTAAAACCTTCCATTCCAATATTCCAATCATAGTAGCCATCCCACCATGTCTCTGTGATGCCAATTATATCATACCCATGCAGGCATGCTCATGTCTCGTTCCTCTTGTTTGTTCCACATACTACGAGCATTTGTGTATAGGCATCTGAGCTGGGCACTGGATAAAGCCGACTCTCTGGGTGGAGTGTCTGGAATGCCTTTGCACTGTTCTGGGCATCCATTACAGGTGTTGGTATCCGACTGGCAGGATTGATATGGATAGGCACCCCCTTCCCCCAACAAATCTAGTTTAAGGCCTCCTTCATTAGTCTGGCAAGTCGCCGACGGAGTATACTTTTCCCTTCTTTGTCAAATGGACCCCATCAGCCCCCAGTAAACCAGGCTTGCCAAAGTAAACCCAAAGTAACCAAAACCTTGACTATGGCACTATTGCTCTAACTGTTGTGTTTGTCTCTCTTTTTTTTCATAGAATGGGTTGGGTTGGAAAGGATCTTAAAGATCATCTAGCTTCTGAGCTTTCATTCCAATAAGAACAAAATAAGAGTTTCTGAAGTAGGTTGCCTCAGTGCACCAGTTAAAAAAAAGAATTGAGAATGTGGGTCCACAGGTTCAAGCAATCTAAACTCCAACACCAATCTTCAGCTCAAACTCAAACAAAACTGCACTAAACCATCCTAAAGGGTTAGAGTAGATAAACTGAAACCTGTAAAGTTCATTTGCTCAGTCTTCTGGGCCAAAGCTTAATGTCCTTGTAGACCATTTTCCTGTGCAAAAGCACCTCTAGTATCATCCGATGTAAAGATTTGAGGATTTAAATATCTGCTTCCAGCTGGGAATAACCACTGACAGAATGAGCATGAGAAAGCTTGTTTCCTCAAGATTTCCAGCTTAGCTTAGGGCATTTAATCATCTGGAGGAGCTTTGGGTGAATCAACTGAAGTTTTGCATACCGACTGCAACCAAGACTTCCCATCTTTTTTGTGTGTGCACATTCTTGCTGATAGACCTGGGCTAGCCAAGTGCTTTATCTGATTAGACTGAGAACAGCTTTGCCGGATTGCCTGCACAAAGGTTGTGAAGGGGCTTTAGTGAAGACTTCCACATGAAAAGCACTGCAGACATTTCCAGTGATGTTATATGAAGCTAAATTACTGCTCGGGGAAACTGCTTATATCAGGAATGCGAGGCAATGAAGTTCTCTCTTCCTAGCACAATCTGGGCTCAGGTGATGGCAGAACAAAAGCCTTCCATGCTGCCTAAGACCAATGAATCTCACCAGTGACATGGGAAGACCACCATGAAGAGCCAGGGCATAGTTCAGTTTTCCAGTCTACCTATAGCTGGTCCTCTCCACCACAAGGATGGAGGTCATGAGCACGTGTCATGCAAGTCACTAAAGTTGTTTTATCACAAACCCTCAATCTAAACGTACTGCCAGGGCTTGATACAGCTGCTGATCTACCAGGAAAATGTGATGCTATTGAGCTGAACCCACCAAAATGGCAGTCTGGCTTCCCATCCCTAGCCAACTCACTCTCCTAACACTGCTAATACCGCTTCAGAAGAAGACAGTCTCCCCTGACACTTTTTCCAAATCTACGCAGACAAAAATAAACTATCCACAGCTTGGTTCATCAGAAACATGCTCAGCTTTTAGGTGATGCTGTATTATTAATAATATATGCTTCAAAAATGAAAAGTTCTCAGGAAGGAAAGGGGAACGGAAGGAAGAAAGAAAAGCATACTTGAGTGGGGGAAGGAGGTAAAAAGGACAACAATCTGAGACTTTCAATGGGAATGTCCAAAAATAACACAAACAGGATCTCCCTGCCATCTGCTCTGATCCTCTCTGAAGGGTTTTCAAAGCAAAAGTCTTGCCAAAACCTGACATACAAAGCACTGAGCATCAGTTTTAGTGGAATACCAATACTGCGTGAGCCCCCTTTTTGCTCTATATACACACAACTTCCATGCCCCTCCAGTTGCCAAATAAATGACAACATGCAAAGAAATTCACTTCAGTTATGAAGCTGAATAAACAAGGAATAATTTTGCAAGTGCTGCCATGTCTCTGCTTCTCTGCTTACAATGGATACTAATAAGATTTTCCATAACTAATTCATTCTTTCACACCATTACCCTATTCTCTACCTTAAAAAAAAATTAAGTTCTGTCTATCCCATATGTATTTTTCCTCAGCTTTCACACAGTTGAAATACAAGGATTTCAACAGCAAAGCCCACCCCTCAATGAGGTTTAAAGGTGGGTTTTACTGAACAGAAAAGGAACAGAAGAATGGCACTTTTTTCTTTGATTTTTCATTCTCGTGTTAAAAAAAGAGATGTCTAAAGGGAATGATGGGAAACAGGGAGGCATAGGAGAGATGCGATCTCGATGCCAAAGGCAATGTGTTAGTGTACATAAAGTAGAAAGTCTCAACTCCAAAGGCAATGTGCTAGCCCATATAAAGCAGAAGTGAAATTCATTAGCTGCAAAAACCAGCAACTCTTCTATGCTTCCCTTCAGCTCAGCTAAGCAGAGTAAACACAAAGCAAACACCCAACAGCAACATCCAGGAATCCAGGAAGCCACGCAGCCTTCAGCCCACACTACACTTTTACTCCTTCACAACTAAATACAGTGCCGGGATGCAGAGATACCAGTGAAGGGCAAAAACCAATTTTACCTTTTTTTGTTATTGTTTTTGGGGGGTTTTAAGAGTCACATCTCTCCTGACAAACCTAAGAAACAAAACCTAAATGTTTAAATCCACACTTTTTTGTTACGCTCTGTTCCCTCTGCTATTGGGATATTTTTATCAGACAGGAGCACACCTTTACAAGTGCTGGTCAAGCTTTTTGTTCTTTTTTTTTTTTTTTTTATTTAAGAAACATCTGAGGCCTAAATTACTTGAACAAACAAAAGAGGTTTCCCTCCCTCTGTCCCCACTGCCACCCCCTGCCACTGCTGGGTCTGTCCCTCCTCCTCTGGCACACAAATGGCCTCACACCAGACTGGACAGAGGGGAAGCTCCCAATTACACCTCTTTATTAACAAGGAGGGAAGGCACTGGGGAGGGGTGGGGGACAGACAACAGCTGCAAGTTCCTTCCCACCACCCAAACTGTGAAGCAGATATTGTGTGTAATCTGCTGGGAAGAAACCCACATGTGAGAGTTTTGGGCCACCTGCCAGCCCACCCCATGCCATGGTGGGTGGGCATTGCTGGTCATTCCCTGCCACCACATCTGGGAAAGGGTGACAGGGAAGACCCTGTACTGATTTTGGCTGGGGTAGAGTTAACATTCTTCACAGAGGCTAGTATGGGACTATGTTTTGGA
Organism: Acanthisitta chloris; assembly: GCF_000695815.1. Lineage (NCBI taxonomy): Eukaryota > Metazoa > Chordata > Aves > Passeriformes > Acanthisittidae > Acanthisitta > Acanthisitta chloris. The sequence continues at coordinate 463 of NW_008656606.1, read as the reverse complement.
TTTGTGCTGAACACAGTGTTGATAATGTAGAGATGTCTTTGTTGTTGCTGAGCAGAGCTTACACAGAGCCAAGGCCTTTACTGTGATCCGAACTGCAATGCTGGCAAGGGGGATGGGGGTGCATGGGACGTTGGGAGGGGACATAGCGAGGACAGCTGACCCCAACTGACTAAAGGGATACTTCATACCATATGACATTATGCTCAGTATATAAAGTGGGGGGAAGAAGAGGGGGATGTTTGAAATGATGGTGTTTGTCTTCCAAAGTAACCATTACATGTGATGGGGCCCTGCTCTCCTGGGGATGGTTGAACACCTGCTTGCCTGTAGGAAGTAGTGAAAGTATTGTTTTGCTTCTGCTTTCCCTATTAAACTATCTCCTGATTAAGGGGCTGTCAAGGACCCATGCATGACACATCCTCCCAGTGATTATTATCTTGTCCCATGGTGAGGTGACTCACTC
>NW_008656605.1:0-20590 GCF_000695815.1 Acanthisitta chloris | reverse complement strand
CTGATGCTACATGGAGTAAGTGGATTGTACTGATCACATGGTGAGCTTGGATAGGAAACCCTAATCACCCGGGGATCTTGGAAGTCATCACAAACTGGCCTGAAGGTGAAATTTTTGGACTATCATCATCAGAGGAGGAGGTGACACATGGTGAGGAGGTCCCACAATATAATCATTTGCCAGAGAATGAAAGATTATATGCTCTCTTCACTTATGGTTCTTGTCCTGTTGTAAGGTTGCATCTAAAATGGAAAGCTGCCTTATGGAGTCCTACACAGCAAGTCCCAGAAGCTATTGAGGGACAAGGTGGATCAAGTCAGGTTACAGAGCTGAGAGCTGTCCATCTGGCTTTAGATTTTGCTGATTGCAAGAAATGGGCAGGGCTCTACCTCTACACTGATTCATGGATGGTAGCAAATGCTCTGTGGAGGTGGCTAGAATGACAGAAAAAGTCCAGTTGGCAGTGCAGAGGTAAACCCATCTGGGCTGATGAGTTGTGGCAGGACATCGCTGCCTGGGTAGAGAAGCTGGTTGTAAATGTAGGCCATGTAGACACACATGTACCCAAGAGCTATTCAAGAACATCACAGCAATGGAGAGGTGGATCAAGCTGCCAAGATAAGTGTCTCAGGTGGATCTGGACTGGCAGCATAAGAGTGAACTGTTTATGGCCTGGTGGGCCCAGGGTGCCTCAGGTCATCAGGGCAGAGATGGAACATACAGATGCACTCATGATTGAGGGGTGGACTTAACCATGGACACTATCTCTCGGGTTATCCATAACTGTGAGATGTGTGCTGCAATCAAGCAGGCCAAGTGGGTAAAGCCTCTGTGGTATGGTGGACAGTGGGCAAAATATAAATATGGAGAGACCTGGCAGATTGATTACATCACACTTCCACAAACTCACCAAGGCAAGTGCTATATGCTCACGATGGTAGAATCAACCACTGGATGACTGGAGATGTACCGTGTGCTTCATGCCACCTGGAACACCATCTTGGGCCTCAGAAAGCAAGTTCTGTGGCAACATGGCACCCCAGAAAGAATTGATTCAGACAACAGGACTCATATTTGAAATAGCTTCATAGGCACCTGGGTCAGAGAGCACGGTACTGAGTGGGTGTATCATATTCCCTACCATGCACTTGGCTCTGGGAAAATTGAGCAGTACAATGGATTGTTAGAAACCATATTGGAGGCAATGGGTGGTGGAACCTTCAGACATTGGGATCTACATTTAGCAAAGGCCACCTGGTTAGTTAACACTGGTGTTTCCACTGGCCCTGCCCAATCAAAACCTGTATGTACCATAGAAGGGGTTAAAGTCCCTGTGGTGCATCTGAGGAATATGCTAAGGAAGATGGTCTGGATTAGTCCTGCCTCAGGCAAAGGCAAACCCATCTGTGGGATTGCTTTTGCTCAAGGACCTGGGTGCACTTGGTGGGTAATGCAGAAGGTTGGGGTAGCATAGTGTGTACCTCAAGAGGATTTGATTTTTGGGTGAGACCAGTGAGTAATGTTCAATTGTATAACACTGTTTGCTGAATGATACTGTCACTGTCTGCTGTGCCTCCCATGGACTGCTCCAGGTACACCTCTCTTGAGTTCCTGATGCAGCTTGCAATGACCCTCCAGCATGCCAGGCCTCATGTTACTGTTCATTTTCTTACTTCATTGCTGTTTCTTAGTAAATTGTTATTATCTCAACATGTGATCTTTACAATTTGTGCCTCCAATTCCCTCCATCCCACCACAGAGGGAGGGGGTGAGGGAGTGAGTGAGCAGCATGAGGTCTGGGGGGTTTCAGAGGAAACGCTAAATTGGAGAATACCACTCCTAAACCACGGTAAAATGTGATAAATGTTTTGAACAAGCTGCATATTGTGTGATGCACAATTTGTAACATAGGCAGTTTATAATTAATTTGTTTCTTCTTGTTTCATTGCAGCAGATGCAATTAATAATGCAGCAGGGTTTGGTTTTAGAGGCTATGATAAAAATGGAGTTACACGTTGGGATCTAATATCAAATCTGAGAATCCAGCAAATAGAGGTTTGTTTCTGGCTCTTTCAAAAAAACCCATATGCCTGCGTAGGTTAATTGCTTGTAATTTCAGTAACTTTTCTTGTGCATTTTGATCCTTAAGATAGTGAATATGTTCTAAGTCAGAAATGGCATGTTCTTGCCCTTAGGAAAGGATGAAAAATAGAGTCTGTGTTGAGCATGTTCTATTTGTGAGTTGCCTTCCGAAATATTTTGTAGTTATAAGCAGTTAAGTAAATAACTTATTCAACTGGTCTGAAAGTTGGAGGGGAGGAGTGGAGGATTTGTAATGTTTAAACACTTTATAACACTTTACAATTACAGAAATAATTGATTTGCTTTACTTTACAGTTTTCCACAAGTTTCAAGATGTTTCTTGATAACTGGAATATCCAAACAGCTCTTTGGCTTAAAAGGTATTTATTTCTTAAAGGAAAACTTTTCTTTGAAGATCATGTAACATTTAAAGCTAAATGCCACAAAACATCAGTTGTTTAGGAACTGCACAGGACATTTTAATACTTGAAGTAAAGCCTCTGAATTTAGGACTTCTCTCTTAGTGTAACTGTCAGGCTATGATAGAAACTGTTTTTCTTCGCTGGCCATAGGGAGCCTAAAACCAACTGTTAGTCTGTGGAGATGTATTTTTCTCCTCTCTTGTCCTTCAAACCCCAGTGCACGTTGCTGAGAGCAGCAGGCAAAATGTACATCTCAGCCTGTGAAAGCTGAGTTATTTTTGGCCATACGGTGATATGGGAACTTCCATACATTCCGTGAGAGAACTATCTCTTCTCCTTCCATTATGTGTGCATGGCACATCAAAACCTACAATGTGCTGTCAACCAAAATTGCAAATGAGTATCGCTCAGATGCACTTTTTCCTTGTCTGGGAGACAGGTATAGTGCCCAGTGAACTACAGCATTCTGCTTCTTTGTGTTAACCAGAAAGTCAAAGTGTTCTTGAGTAGCACATGTGTGTTGTTCCCTTCTTCCAGTCTGTGGGGTTGATCTTCTGACAATAGGTGCAAGTTTAACTGAGATCCCTATCTTTGGATCCCTCGGAGGATCTTACCCTTATTCTAGGATAGCTGGCAGCAGGATGTTTCTTCCATGAAATTTCTTCATAGTGTATTCTCTTTCTTAAATAATTTAATCCCTAAATACTTTGCGTACCCAATTAAAAACAAATTGAATTTTATATAGTTATTCTGGTTGTTTCAAGTCAGTAGGATCTATTGCTAGGACAGTCAACAAGGAAGAATCGCATGCTTGTGGGTATTGAAATGTATCATTCAATAAAGCAAATAAGGTATTTAGCTGTTTTAATTTAGTTGAAGAATAGAAGTTTGTCAGGACCAAAACTTAATGGGAAAAGGTTGCATTTCAACAGACTTTCAAATCTCCTAAATGAAATGATTCTAAACAAAAACTCTATTAACAAAGAAATGTAACATTTCTGTTAAGAATTGAAAGAAAGAAAATGCAAATCAGTTACTCAGAGTGACAGTAAAGGAGGATGTGAAGAAAAATTCAAGCATCTCCTTTAATAAATATTTTTTTAAACAATAGTAGAAGAATCTTTGAGGACAGTCTAAATATTTGAGGAAAATTTAAATCGACTCTGCTACAGTGAAAGGGAGAAAGGTGGATGTTTTCTGAAAGCTTTGTTGCAAGTAAAAGATTGTTTTAATTGATTGCATATGAGTTCCATAAATAGTGGTAGAGAATATTTATTATATTACTAGTTAGTTGCAGTGCTACAACAGTTTGAGTAGAGGACGAGCTCATGTATTACTTTAAACATCCACTTTTAATACCTCACTCATTTACCATTTATAGGAGTACCTAAAATCTGGCCATTTGTCTCACATGAAATACATCAGCATTTGTTCTGTTCTTTTCTGATAATCTCTAAAGATAAACTGAACCTTTGGAATTACATGACTTAAACCCTGATTGTGTGTAAAAACCAGCTCCTTGCTAAAAAACACAATTAATGGAGCTACATGTAGATCATAAAATACAGCAATTCAGAGGTGTTTCTGTTACAAACATGCAAGTTAAAATAGATATGCACATAGTAGCATATATCATTAATATCTATCATGATAACGTTGCCTGACTGGGAAAGCTGTTATGTTGCCCCTCAACCTGTTCATTCTCTTTTCCAAAGAAACCATCTAATCCCATTTGTCTTTGGTCATGTTTGCAAAGCTTCTGTGGTTCCTGTTGCTTGATTCTGACATCTTTCCAAACTTCCTGCCCTTTTAATGTAGATCTAGTACTTCTGCTAAGACCTACAAGGTCTTTCCCAGGCTTGTTACAGGATAATTTGAGTGGATTAATTACCTGTATTTTCTTTAGGTAATACTGTGATGTATTGGAAAGAATGTTCTACCTGTCATTTTGCAGCAGCAATCTACTGTTGATCCATGCTCAGCCCATACTCAGTGTTTCATACTGTTGATTCATATTCATACTCAGCTGCACTTTTTCAGTAATGTTACAGAAATGGTACTGTTTTATCTTCCACTTTCCTTATTAGATGTTCTATGCTTTGGACTTCATCTTGTTGATTTCAGAACATCCTTCCAAGTCTGTCAAGATCATTTTGGATTCTAGTGCTCTGTCTCCTAAGAAAACATTGCCTATTTCGTCCATCCCACTTTCCACCCCAAAAAAGGAAGGGAAGACAAGGTGGAAAAATACACTTCTCGTTCTACCACCCAAGTTAGTAATGAAAGTGTAGAACCAGACCAAAGGCAGTACCTTGTTGAACAGCTGATGCATCTTCCCACTTCTAGGGCAAACTATGGATAAGATAGCCTGAATCACCCTATTTGAATAGATTTTTCTTAGCCTGTTGTGATGATGATATTCCTTTGGTTTGTTTTTAGGAACATCAAATGAAACATTTGAACACAATTTATTATTGCCAAATCCATGGAAGAGTTTAAGTTTACTTTTTACTCTTTAAAACTGAAGCCTGATGATTTATTTGGTAGTATGTATTACCTGACTTGCATTGATACAGCTGAAATTTGGTTAGTAAATTAATTAGTTTTGTTGGCTCCTGAGTGCTTTTCAGGGGACAATTTGCTTAGAGTAGTTTAAACCAAATTAAGATTGAAGCCGCGTATCAGTTTATTAATGAGACACAATTAGCCACAGTCAGTGAAATATACATTTAGAATTAATAGCAGTACTAGAACAGATAACATTTTATATGTGTTTAGTGCTCTGGTTTAATAAACATTTCTAAACACTCTTCTGTAACTAATCCCAAGCAGTTTAAAAAACACACATATACACACACAGTTACATGCAAACTGCACCTCCTCCCCAAGGACATGTGGGATACCAACCCACAGCTCCTCTGAGAAGTGTGGGCCCCCTGTGGGAGATGTGTGTGCTCCAGCTCAGTGTGAACCCGCTAATTCACATGCCCATTAGAAAAGCATATCACAAATTCATGTGCCTGCAGCTGGCAGGGAGGAGATAACTGCTCCCTGGCACTGCGCACTGCACCGACAGTCCCTTAGCTGGATGCAGGCTACTCAGTGTCTATGAGGGATGTTCTGTCTTGGCCAAGACGTAGGTCATGGTACTGGTGGGGCAACTTCTGGCAACATCAAACCAGATTTTTGCTCCAAGATATCTCCTTGATTCATCAGAAATTTTCCTAATGCTTTTGTACTTCTGAGGCTGAGATATTCTTTGTCAAAAATGTCTCTTTGAAATTCTCTGTTTACTGTTTAGCCTGGGCAATGTCGCTTTGCTTCTTCAGGTGATTGTTTTGGGCAAATGTCCTTGAGAGTTTCATGTATTACACATGCATGCACCTGCATTCCACTTAGCCTGATGTTCTTGTCTTAATGGCCACTGTGAGCGAAGCCCTTTGGCAAGAGGAGGGACTTGTGCTCATATCCCACACTGATGACTTCACAAGATAAAGCTTACCACATCTATTTGACTGGAATAAACTAAATAAGCAAAATAAGCCTTTGGTCTTTCTCTATTCAGATCCTGTATTTTTACGTTCCGTTCTTGAACATTGACTGCATCAGTTGGTCTCAGTAATCTTTTGTATACATGAAAGTTGTAGTAAAGTAGTTTAGATTAGTTGTGAATGTTGCGGCCCTCTGTATCATTAGCTTGTTGTCTTCTTTGAATAATAGATGTGCATTCTCTTATCTTGCTCTGTTAACTTGATATGTGGTTACCAAACCTTTTAACATGTTGGTGTCTATGGCCCTTTTAGTTAAAACTCATTTTTGTGTTAGCCATTGATTTGTGTTCATGCATGCTTGTGGTGGTTATTTTTGCTTCATGTTAGTTTGTATCTGTTTCCATATTTCCTATTGCTTTTTGGTTTTCAGATCATTAAAGACATAAAAGAACTCTTGATGAAGCCATATCAGGACCTTACCCTGTTTCCTATCATTCTTCCACATCATGATGGTTTGTCATTGTGTCATATAATGTTGTCTTTTAGAAACTACCTTTCTTGGATTCCTTTTTACCTCCTTCCTTCTAGAATTTCTTACTGTAGGACCTTGCCTAATAATTCAGTCTCAATTTTTAAGTAACAGTTCAGCATTCTCCTTATTTGGTACTCTCGCAACACGAGAATATTTATTACGCTTTCATCGTCATGCTCACCTAATTGTGTCACACGGACACATTTTCAACTGTGTTCTCTTTAGTATTCAAAATTCAAGGTAGATGTTAGTTTTTTCCTTCTCCTATAAGCTGCTTTCATTTTATGAAAAGCATATATCTAACTCATCACAAGAGTCTGCAGAGTGGTTTGTGCCTTCCAGTGTAGCTTTTCAAACACATTCTTGGATGGCTCAAGATTCCTAATTAATGCCAACGCCTGCCTTTGGATGCTTGTGTATCTCTTGATTATGTGTGATGGGACTGAGCACAGGTTAGCACTGAGGAGTTGAACTGGGAGCTGTGAATAGCTTTAAGCATTTAAGCATTTTCTGTAAGTCATAAGAGAGTGGTGATATTACTAAATAATAGAAAACTGCAGTTGCATTGAAACTTTTGTGTTGGACATGAAACTGGTAAAAGTATAAATGATAACTGAGAAGACTGTTGGTGATTTGTTTCGTGTTATTTATCTTGACTTGTTTTTGACTTACTAGAGTGTGCTATGAGCGAGCCACCTTCAGCCCAACGATCCAAACCTTCATCCTTTCTGCCATCTGGCATGGGGTTTACCCAGGATATTATTTAACGTTTTTAACAGGAGTACTAATGACACTAGCAGCACGAGCTGTAAGTACCAAGTCTCTTCTTAAATAATAAGTTTTGTAAAAGAAAATTGGTCATGTTCTGTATTCCAGAGATACCCTTTACGCTTCATACACAATCTGTCTGATAGTGGCATTTACATGCAATGGAAATGATTAGCTCTAAGGAGGGGCTGACTGATGGAAACAAACAAGATTGCACACAGCCTATAACATATTTGTAGAGTATCTTTTGTGGAAGCTCTTTCTCTGTATTAACTGATTGTGTATTACTGTGGCATGCTGAACAGATTGGTGTTATCTAAGATCACTTTGCAAAAAACACTGATGATGAGCAGCTTAAAATTCGGGTGTCAATGTCCAACCCCTCCCTAATTTATGTCCAGCACTATTGTAAAGATGATGACTAAAGAATGCTGCCCCTCAAGCAAGAGATAAAAAAATCTCTAGTTCAGTTACTATTTCAAGTTGGCCAGCCAGCAGTGCATTCATGTTAACAAGCTTTTGCAGCTGCTATTCAGAACCATATGGAACTAGCAGATCTGCCAAGAAACCTCTCACAGTTCTGCTTGAGAAGGCTGCTAAGAACAGAGACAGGTTTATCAGTTACTCAGTGGGAAAGAGGAACAAATTACATGTGAGATTAGAGCAGCATAACACCACTTTGGCTGAAAGAACCAGGAAAATGAGAAATGAAGCAGACTGCTCTTTGTTGCTATAATAGGGAGAGGAAGGTGGTACTTCAGGTTGAGGTTGTTAACTACAGCAATAAAACAGATTCTCCTCTTTCTTCCCAAGATGTGGGTATAGTCCTTTCTTTTTGATAGGTATAGCTCTTTTCCTTCCAGACTCTATCACAGGGAACTCTTGACATTTATCAGCCAGGGGCTGGTGCAAAAGCCAAGGTTCTGGGACAGTTCACAGGTAGAAGTTTACTCTGATGAGTCCAGTAAATGGGAGTGCACACTGCACTTCATCCTGGGCTTCACTAGTAAGCTGTGTTGTGTTGACATTCCATATGTAGCAATCAATAGGCTAGTAAATAAAAATATCTGGAGTTTCTGTATTAACAGGTACTTAATATTAGCTGCTAAGATGTATAATAAATATGCTGAAGCACCTCCAATGTAACTCTACCAGCCTTTAATTACCAAGTTTGGCAGGTTGGCTCTGGTCCACACTTTGTTCTGTCAACTTGTTTTACCTCTTTTAGTCATTACATGTTTCATAATTACATGTTTATTAGGGGCAATTGTAGACTTGTCTTTAAAGTTGTCCTTCAAGTCCTAAAATACAAGATTCCTCTACAAGAAAATCTGTCCAGCTTCATCTGAGTTCTACAGAACAAGTCATTGCCTGTGACCATAGGAGAAAACCTATGATGGCAGGATGAAGGGTATGTGGCTAGAAGTACTTGTTCTACTTAGCTTACCTAAGCAAAGGCTGACTGGGAATGCAGTATCTACAGGGCAATTTGGATAAGAAGGAACAGAAGGGTAAAAAAAAGGTTTTAAGAATTAAATCAGGAGGAGCTAGTCTTGGATATGTTTTTAGTAACCGGTGTTCCAAAGAAACTGAAGGTTGAAGAAGCTTAAACCATGTACTTTGGTGTGCAGCTTTTCAGAGAGCTCTGCCTCAGTGCAGGTGACTGGAAGGTGGCAGGTGTGATACCAAGCTGCACAAAGGCTGAATTGAGTCCATCTTCGCTTGTCAGTAAATAAGAGTATGAGCACGGATGACAGTTCAAAGGAAGGAGGGTCAGAGATCTTCTGATGTCTTTTAATTATAGACTTAAATAAAACTGGATCCAAACCTGTGAGGGTTCCGAATTTATTTTTTTAATACCTCTGGTTATTCCATTGGTTGAACAGAATTTCACAAACAAAAGAAGACAGTGTCGAAAATGGAGTTATTTTATAACAATCCCATTTAATAGTAGTTGCTATTAAGACTCCTGAAATATGTAATTAGAACTGATATTTTGTATATTGTGATTTATACTCTGCTTGTCCTAAAATATATCTTATTAACAAGTCTATGGAAATGGCTTTCATCAGAAGCATTCTGCTGTCATTTACTCTAACCCTTTACATTTGCAGGATGGCTTGGTAGAATAGAACATCTGCCTCCTTCAGACAAGCATTTCAAAGTTGCATTGGATTTAGGGGAGGATTCATTCACTTAAATGCTGTTGAGGATTCATTCACTTAAATGCTGTTTAAATTGAAAAATGCATAAATTCCCATGGTAGATGAAGTGCAGGGAATTCAACTCCTGTTGAACTTGATGGGCATTTTTAATAGTTCAAAGATATTTGACCAAACTGTAGCGTTTCAATTCATCCTATGAATTTTGTGTCATGCAGCAAACTCTGAGCTCTCTTATTCCTAAGCTAATTTACTATTCCCTGCTTTTCAGATAAGAAACAATATCCGACACTATTTTGTCGAATCACCTGCAGTTAAACTATGTTATGATATTGTAACGTGGATGGCAACTCAAGTAGCAATAAGTTACACGGTCGTGCCATTTGTACTGCTCTCTGTAAAACCCTCATTCACCTTTTACAGGTAAGCCCATTCTGTTTCCTTTCCTTTTTTTAAAAAAATTGGAATAGAAGCATTTTCCATAGTGTAAGATTTCTGAAGCTATTTTAGTGATCATTACAAGACCGATTTGTTAGCTGAGCAAATTGTATTTCTGTTCTAGTGCTCAAACATTGTGTATGAAAACCCATAGAGTGCTCTCACTTCCCTGTCATAATAGACTTTATTCTTCCTGGGGCAGGGAGAAAAACCCAACCAAAACCAAACCCAGAGGGTAGCTTTGAGGTTACGGTATGCTCTTGAGCTGTTTTTATAGCAAGACTAGATACTAACTTTCCAGAAGTAACTTGTGAAAAAAGGTTGAAAGCAGACTTCCATTCACTCTTGCTACAGCACTAAATACTATAAGGGAAGACTTAATTTCTGATTTTCCTTTTTTACTTTTATCCCTATCGTTACATTTGTTAAAGGAAATATTAATGTCTTCTTATTTTACGTGCAAAGTAGTCAAGTAGGTTTTGACAGTTTATTCCTTAAGTATTCTGTAAGAGTGGTCAGAGTTTTACTGAATTACTATTTCTGCATGTTTTTCAGCTCCTGCTATTTCTGTCTTCATATTGCCAGCATCCTGGTGTTGTTGGTATTTCCATTGAAAAGAACTCAGAAAGGAAGTAAAAAGCATGAAAGTGTCCAGCCCGTGTGGTCCAAAAAACTAGAAGAAGAACATCTTTTGCAAAAGAACAGTTATTCCACAACAAATAATAGTTTCAGTCAGAAGCAAGAAATAACCTGCAGATATCAAACACTAAAACAGTGATTGAGGAAATACTATGATGAATATATTTTGTATGTTTTCAGAAACCCATTTTTAGCACCTTTTAAAGGGGTTTGTATTTGTTTGCAAAGATGTTTAGTAAGAAAAGAATGCATTACCTAGGAAAATCACACACAATAGCAAGACTGGAAACAAAACAAAGTAACCCCTCCCATGCCATGTCCCTGTGGGTCACGCCTTATATGAAGATATTACCATTATTTCAATGGGCACTCAGGACTTGCAACGTATGTCCATAGGGTCATGTGTGTGCCCTTTGTTGAATGTACGTTGTGTATCCCAAGGCACTGATGGGGTAGAATAAAATTGTGTCAATCTAGGATTAACAAATGGAAATTAATTTTTCCAAATGAATGACTTGCCTTAAACCCTCTATTTACTGAAATATTGTTTGTAAGTGGGTATTTTCAAGTTCGATTTTATGTGGAAAGCATCTTGCAAATATTTAACACTATATGCTATGAGGAAGATAAGAACAGGAAATGCAAGGTCACCAGAAGACTTTTCAATCTTTAAAAGGGAATTGCAATAAGCATCTCAGTATTTGGAGGGTTTTCTTAAAGTATCTCAAACTATTACAGTACACTACAGAACTGTAAACATTGATGCCAAATTATAGTTAGGTTTCTTTGATAAAGAGTATAACTACTCTGAATGGATTAAAATCACCCTTCTGAATGGATTAAAAACACCTTAAGATCCACCTTTTCCAGGACTTGATAGCTCTAATGTAGGTTTCTTTTACTTTCAAGTACCTTAACCCAATAAAACACTGCCAAGTGGGCTTTGCAGCTGGAGGGGGAAAGGCAGCCAAAAGGCACAGAAGACAATGTGCAAGCACTGGGATGTCAATGAAAGTGCAGTTTTGCCCTTCAATACCAGAAATACTTGTTCTAGAATAGAACTGTTTTACAAAAAGTGATTTTTAATACTTAAAGTTATTTTGAATTTTCAGGCATCAGTTAGTTGATGATGCTTTCGGTATGAAATAGTAAAATTACCTTGAAGCTCCAGCACGTAGCTAGTCAAGCATGAAATGACTATCATAACCAATTTCTGTAGGCTTGATAATTGATGGCCCTTTATCCAAAGAAGTGTATGAATTTGAGGAAAAGCTTTTTCGTTAAATTAGAATTTTAGATGCAAAGTTCATGTCATATTTGTGGGTTACATAATGAAAGAAAGAAATCCTTCAGAATATCTGACTTATGAATTCACTACATGTGTCAAGGAAACAGTGCAGTGGTTATATCTATTCCAGACCATTTATGGTGATGATGGTCACTGCTAGAGTACTACTGTTAAAGGGCTACATTTTAATTGCATATATTCTGTGTTTGCATATAATTTTTTAAAGTAAACGCAAACTGTTTATCCACATGGGGTTTAGTTTTAAACCAGGCACAAAATAGTACCAGAGAACAATAATACAGCTTGTTGATTACTAATGAGTGAGAAAAGTTTTGTCATAATATTTTGAACCTTAAATTTTTCATCAAATACTAGCACAAGTGAGATGGATATTCTGATGGTCGTCAGCTTTGCTGGTACTACCATGGAAAAATCATTACAGTACTTCTGGAATACTCTCTACAGAACCAAATCCTAAATTAGGTCAAAATTGTTTCCCTGCTGTCATAGGGCTGTGTCTGGCCTTTGGCTCCTTGCCTAGAAGTCCAGGAAGAAGATAACATATAGGTAGGTTAGCACTAATTAATCGACGCAGTTAGAAAGGGGGACGTGAACATGAAATGAGAGTGGATGGGTCTCTAGATGAGCAGGGATGTTCATGAATGCAGTGACAGCTGTATTATCCTTAAGATTAAATAATCTGATTTATAAATCCTTTCTTTGATTCCCCAAGTAGACTTCCCTTTACATGGGCTTGTGGTTGTTATATGCCGCTTTGAAACCACATTATGATTTTCTTCTTGTTAATAAGTAAGGGCACACTAGTTTCTTTGTTTCATCATCCTTATTAGGTACAGAATCAGGAAAGACTTTTTTTTGCTTTCTGTACTTGAAGGAATATTTACGTACAAGAACAAATTAGAATTGTACATTTCTGGGTGCGTGAGGAGAATTCAAGTTGATTCTTTCAGCATTTGTTGGTGTTGAACTTAAATTCATCTTGCTGGTGCAGTCTATACATCTACCCAAACAGACACTTTTGGATGCCAGTACAACATCCAATGTGCTGTTTTGCCATTAATCTTCTGGTACTCTTGTTTTCTTGTTTTGGCAAACATGCCCATGGTGTGCAATGGAGGCTTACTAATTCTTCTTAATGAAATATGGAAACAGTTGTAAACACTCCAAGAAAATAAGGTTTAGGGTAGTGCAGACTGGTACTTCAGTGTGAGTGAATTCACGGGTACAGTTTTGTTCAGAACTTCTGTATGTAAAGAAGTTTAAATAGCTAAGAAAATATGTCCATGCTTTTGTTGGGCACAGGTGGCAAGATACAGGTTTGAAAATTGGACATGAATTTTTTCTTCATGATTTGGACCCAGTAAATAATTGCAACACAAGAAAGCTATGACAATTGAGTAATTCTGCACAGAACTGTAGTGTCCTAGAATTTACCCTTTAAATGTCATTGCTGAATATAAAAAGTACTTTGAACCAAAATCTGCTCTTCATGCAAATGAATTCTCTTGGGGACTGTGGAACGAGGTGTTTTGTTTTAATGGCAGCACTCTGATTTTAGTCAAACTGGGGTTTTGTTGTTGTTGTTGCTTTCCCTCTGCTTTACTTGTTTTCTGCCTTGCTGTCTCACTGGATCCTTTTATCCATTCAATCAGAGTCAAGAGCAGCCAGTCCCGATGTTTTAGATAGTTTTTAGGTTTTACCATCACCATTTGATAATACTGAATTTGAAAGGATGGCAGTGATTTCCTATTGCTCTTCCTGAGAAAAATGGTAGAAAAATTTCCTATGTTTTTGGGCATGAAGAAAAAATGGTTTTAAGTATTCTTTCACTTATGAACTAATGTATATCCAAAAGGTAAAAGTGTTTTCTGTATTGCAGATCAGCACACTATGAAATGTAAAGACAACATATCATTCATAATTTTATGGTGCTTTGCAGATATTTGCCTATTGTGAACAGTTCATTCAGGCACTTAATGAGTTAATGTTAGTTAGTAAATGTGGTCACCCTGATAGTAACTCTTTGCTTGCTTAACCTTTTTTTACCTTTATGATTCTGTATTAATGAAAGAGATATATATTACATATTTAAATAATACTTTCAGTGGTGCCTACTACTGTTGTAATCGGAAAGGCTTTGTTAGCTTTGCAGTTACAGATATGCCCTTCTTGTTCAGGAAACTTATTCTTCCATGGCCATTCCTTAAGTTGACATGTAGACAAGTCTTCAATAATTGGTGACATTTGAAAATGTATTACATGTAAAAATATTGGTATGTGTTTCAATATGCTCTTGATAACAAATCATACTTGAGTGAGAAGAGTATGAAGAGACCTTTGTATATTCCCTGCTCTACACTTAGATATGGTATGAGATTTACCAGTATAGTATATTATTTGTTAGAAGAATTTTACACTTAAAGAACTTGTTTTGTTTCCCCAGGGGAATTAGATGAATATAAATGCTGGGCTGATATGACAGGATGCACAATAGGTAGTTTTACCTCTTTTGATGGCATTGATTTGATTAATGGTAAAATGTCTTCTGATGCAGAGGAGATGTTTGAAATCCTCACCTCCTGTCAAATTCATATCAATTTTAACGGAGTCTAGATTTTTCTCTCAGAAGCTTTGCAAACAAGTTGTTGACAGTTTGTTTAAATAGATGGTCAAATGTGTCTTCACGTTTGCCTGAAAATATGTCACTGTTGCTTATATGTGAACTTTCACATGTTCAACTTTATAAGTTGGCCTTGAATGATAAAGAAATTTAAAAGCACAAGTTGCAATAATTTAGGCTTGCATTTCCCTTATCCTTAAGTCTTTCCTTTTTTAATTCTCATTAAATTCTCAAATCTGACTTGAGAATTTTTCATTTTCAATGAACATTTTCAAATATTGCCATTTATGTTGAAAAGTGATCAGTGTGAGAAAACAGATGGAAATAAATGTAAGGATTTCAATATGATGCAGGCTATGTATAAAAAATACACATTGGTTCTGTAGTGAGTCATCATAGCATTTCACTACATGATTGACCTTTCTGTTTTTATTTAGGTTCAATAATTCTCTGAATAATACTTGGGAGTATTTTTAAATTTTCCTGTTTAAAAATCAATTGACAAGGAGTACTTAAACAAGTATTTAAATGCTATTCTGAGTAAGTATCTAAGCAAATACTCTAGTGAATTGAACCTACTCTCATAAGATTACCAGATCTGTCTGGATCTCAACTAGTTTGCACTGTCAGTCTTCATCTCCTTTACAGTGATGGTGGAGAAGCTGGCAGTGAAGTCTCTAGTCAGAACATTTCCCATTCCTGGCTGGAAGGGTTTGCCACACAATTCCTGGGGGGAGCTAACCCTATGTGCAGAGCTTGACAGAGGTTCTACTTGCTTGTGACCTAGGCTGCAGCTGCTCTATGTTATGTCTCTCTGGATTTTTGATGTGTGTGTTGTCTTAACCTAGACATTTTGCAAACACCATGAAATCCAGGCATCCACCAAGTCACCCTGCAAATCCTGCAGCACTTGCTTATTACAGTCAAAGCTAAAAGAAAAAAAAAAGTTCTTAAAAACTTGTTTTGAGAAGAGCTTTTCTTAATTTTTTTACAAAAATTTAACTATCAACTCTATCAATTTTCACCGCATTAAATGTTTAAGCATAGTTTTGCTCACTTTAGGTATACAAATGTGCAAAAGCAAATTTTGCCACTTCATCATCATTTGTGCATTAGCTGTGTGTCCAGTGACTTAGACCTGGCTTTGGATTTAGATTTTCTAAACCCATGTGCATATTCATATAAACATTGTATAGACTTTGAATTGACAAACTGTAGTCATATCTAGTGTGCATAGGTAGACTTGCCGTATCAATTTTCACAAGGCTGGTGTTGAGCCCTCCAGTTGGACATGACATCCGAAGGGTGTGGGGCTCTGTTCTCAGAGTGCTAAGCTTCCTGCTTTCTAAAGTGAAAACAGAATCTGTTGGTTACATTGGAAGTGGCAAGTAAAAAGCTTCTTTCACTCTGTTGCAAAACCAACCCTTGTAAGATATTCTGCTGCAAGCTATGAATAGAAAATTTGACTTCAGTTACAGGAATGAAATCTGAGGTAGGGCCACTTCTGGAGGAAATTTTTAATATTACTAGTGACTCAGTCCAGCACCTTATTTCAAATGAGCCTCTTGGTAAAAGAGACCTCTGAACAATCTTCTTTCCTTTCATTCTCTGAGGGAGAAATACCCCAAGCTGGAGTTTCATTTCGGTTTCACTACAGTGTCATATGAATAGATAGCTGTGGTCCATGCTCTAGGCAGATTAGGCTTCAAAACTGGGACTATGTAATCTGAAACAAAGAGGAGAGAAACAAGGTGCCTAGAGACCAGTGATCAGAATAGTGCAACACTGCATATTAAAAGTGCAACACTTGTCACAATAAGTTAAGGAGTATTTGCCTATGCATCTTTTGCCTTTCTATGTGTTTATTGGTTCTCTTTACATCTTTTCTTTGTACCTTCTTTTGTCCAGTGGTGTTGACTATTTCTATGAAGAATCTGCTGATGTGTCTTACTGTGACAAAGGTGTCAAAATGCTACAATAGTAAATAGGTAGTTACTCTTAAGTCCCAGACCTCAGATGTGTTCTAGATCAGTTAGAAGAGAACATTCAAAATGTATGGGATGAAAAACAGTGTAAGGTGGGTAAATATAGCATTATTCAAAGATGTTGTAATAAGTTATTCAATTTAAGAATTTAAAATATGGGACTTAGTTCTTTCCTGCCTTGGTTACACGTTCAAGGGAATAGTTTTACCTCAATGCAGAAGTAGTTACGCCTCCAACCACTCGTATTTTAAGGTGAGAGAACACCCCTAAAAGTGGATAGCTACAGTATTCCTAAATTTGCCTTTCCTGGTTTGGATTATAATACATTGTCAGTGAATTTCATTTTTATTATTCCAAAATATATATTTTTTAAAAAGTGTTATTTTTCAACAGATCCATAAACTAAGTGTTGGTGTATGGTAAAATTAAAATACCACTGTTAGTTACACTGTGATTGTGATACTTTAATAATTACTTATTTCTAATTTGTCTCAGCAGTGCTGCAGAAGCAGATTGCTGTTATGTTTTAAAGGTGTTTTTAACTTGCCTATAAATGTTTTTTTCTAATTTGTGTCTTTAAATATGATTAAACTGTAGTTTAAAAAAACTGAACTTGTGTTTCTAAATTCTTTAGAGTCTGTTTTCAATGAGTGCTGAACAACATGATTTTAATGCCTTTCCTCCTTTTGGATTGTTAAACATACAGTGCATGTATTTACTCTGCTATTTGGAAAGTTCTGCTTCAAAATTGCTTTTATTTCATTTGTTGTCTAGAGCTTCTGTACAAATATATGCATATAATTATTTTCCAGTAGAGTTGATAAACAGAATTTGAAGTCTAGCCTCTTGTTACTTGAGAAAGGTACTTAAGCAATTTTAAACTTCCATCTCAGACCATATTGCTACCTGATGAGCATGACTTCCAAATATGACAGCTTGGGGTATGTTTAGCTTGAGAATTGGAAACCTCATAACTGAGAAATCAAATACAGTGTTTTGAAGAAGCTCCTTCTTTAATGGATGGTTCCAAAGAAGCAGGGCTAAATGTGTACCACACATGTGCATCTTTTTGCTTTGTGAAACTTGACTACCAGGACTCTGCTCAGGCAGTTCCTGTGGCTGGTGACAGCATATTAAAGCAGGCTGAGACTTCTCGAAGTGCAGGTTCTTACCATGTGTGTTTAGGTTGCTAGAGAGGAGAAGGGATATTACATAGTCACTACTAAACAGGGCCTGTTTCCATCAGTTCCTGTCTCATACTGAATCATTTTCTCTCTTCTCTTGATCTGGTATTAATTCTGCTTCACTGTAAACCTTGTAAAGCCAGTGTAACTTTTTGAAGATGTCTTTACACAGACCTGTTTCTGCCGGGGGTCCCACCCTAGAGGAATACTGGAATGTGTGTTTTCTTGAAAGGCCTTACTGTAGCAATGACATTTTTAAGCCTTGTGTGTTCAGAATTCTATTATCAAGCTGCATCATAGGAGATAAAAATACTTGCCATTTCAACACAAAGGATTACAGATGCAATTTTAGAAGCTGTGGTGATTTGTGTCATTTTAACTAGAAGTTAGACTGCAATGGAAATTGCCTTCTCAAATAGACATTCACAACAGAGTTGATCAGGAGTATGAAGTGGCTTCATAAACTGAACATTGCTGCATTTAGTGAAAAACTCATTTGAACACATTAAGATAGAACACAGCTTTCTGCTGCTACTTTCAGGATGCTAAGGCTTGTTGGTGATGGAAATTTTTAACTTTGTTCTTTTAAGGTACTGCACAGAAAGAGTCATGATTAAGAACATCCTGGAGCCAGCAGATATTTTCCTGTGTCTATAATTAACTTAATTCCATCTGAGTAACTTCCTGATAACATGCAGGATGTTTCAAGATAGAATACAGAAGTAGTTCTAGGGGAAGATATCTTCAACCTACTTAGGAGATGAGAGTTGGAGACCTGCACCCTTAGCAGAGTTTGGCAGTACTCTTACAGCTCTTCCTAGGATCGTCATATATAGTGGCACAAGAGTTATTTCTCTGTGTGGGCTTTCCAAACTAAACAAACTACAGTGAGACTGTGTTTCACCGACTGTGAATTAATCACTGGTGGGAAAGTGTTGTTCCTAATCTAAGTGTAAGGTCCAAGTAGAAGAGCACAGGGATGTCAGGAGCTGGACCCGCCTGTAGCAAAAGTGGATGAAAGGAGGATACAGAAGGCTGCAGTCTCTGCCTCTGTATCCCCAGTGCTTGTTCAGTTCCTTTTTATGCAGGAAAGAAGAAGCTACTGTCTCTGCCTGATAATTGTTTTCTCACCCTGCAGTTAAAAATTTAACACCTGATGGGTGGAAACACTGATACCAGAATAAGGATTTGGGTGATGAGATCATGAAGTGAGAGATTAATATACAGTATAAAGTCTGGAGAAAAGAGTAACAGCTTGAAAATGTTTCAAAATCCATAAATCTTAAGAGACTAACATAGTCTTGTCAGACTTTGGTTTCTTTAACATACATGAGATTAGCTGACTGCTTGAAACATCAGGACTTGAGTAGTGGCCCTTACGTTCAGGTGACACAGTGAGTGCTTTTCAGCCCAGCATTATCTGCAGGGATTCATCCTCCATTTGTTCCCATTGCACTTCTGTTGTGTAAAGAAGAATGTGCTCTATGTACTTAATTTCTCCCAGTTTGTCAGTTTACCCAGTGTTTTGGTGCAAGACCTAGGTGGATTTAGCTTTTGAATTCACAGCTTGGGCCTTTACTTTGTATTAATGACTTCTATGCACCTAAGGAAGCTCTGTATTTTATCAGGGTGTGAAGACTTCCTTAAGGTCAGAGGAGAAATCATGATTTTAAAAGTGAGCAAAGCACTTGCTGCATGCTTTGTGCTTTGAAGTACTTGGGATATAGAGGAAGCCCTGTTTGATGTTTCTTTAAGAAGCAAACAGTCATGGCTCTTTACAGAGATGGAAGATCTCAGTGTTGTAAAGATTTATATCAGTGCTTTGACCCTTGGGACTCAGTAACCTTAGAAATAAGCAGGAGCATGGGGCTATGCTCCTTTCCTTGTCTGGTTTGTGATCTCCTGGGGAGATGTTATTGCTGTAGTCATTAGACATCATCTCTCATCCAGTTGTCCAAATGAATTACATGCATCTGTTATCATGGATTTGGACTGTGCTGAAGATGGAAGTGACATTTTACAGTCACTGGCTGCATTTTATTGTCACTGGAAGCATGAATGGAAGAACTGTTAGAACACGTTGCGAATGGCATCCGGTGGCTGCAGCTGTGCACGGCTTGGTCTGGGCCAGAAGTGGAATAGTCAAAATACCTGCAAAGCTGCCCTGGGCTGCAGGGCAGTCGTGAGAGAAGCTGGTGGATCTCAAGATATACGGTGTTGTTGCAAAATGTTAAATATGTCCAAATTATCTTAAGTCAGGATGTACTTTGATGTTTGTGTACTCTCAAGCCTAATCAGCAAGAAAGGAGAGTTAATCAGTGGAACAGATAGCAGCTAGCATTCCTTAGTCAAGGACAGCTGGAGCTAACAAGCTTTAAGGATGCAGTAAATCAGGGTATTGTTGTATGTCAGTAGAACAGGTGGTAGTTAGCATCCCTTAGTCAAGGACATCCTGGACCTAACAAGCTTTAATGATGCACTAAATCAAGATGCTGATGTATATGTTGCCAACCTGGCAAAAGACACAAGGTCCATGTATCCTATAATTGGACTGTCTTCAGTATAATACTAAAAATCACTCCTCCAGATCTAAAAGACCCTGCCTTGGTGAAGGCCCTTCCCCTGAGCATGCATAGAAGTTAGCTGGACTTATGTAACTTGCATGGAAATTCCAAACCAACTATACCCAAGGGTCCGCACTTGGAAGGTTAGTAACACCGAACTTCTATAAATAATATAATTAATGTATAAATATTGGCATAGAAAGTCCAGTTGCGTGTGTTTGATTTGTGGAATACCACTGAGCCCCCAGGCTAAGCCAACTCTGTAATAAATACATCATCGAAGTCTCTCTCCAGCAGGTAACGAACCCGATTTTCACAGGTGTGGTGAGGTAAGATCGAGTTTATTTTCCTGTTAACCACCGGCAGCCCTCACCCTCGGGCTGGGCACCACCTT
>NW_008656604.1:353-856 GCF_000695815.1 Acanthisitta chloris | reverse complement strand
CTCCATTTTTCTCTCTTTCCATTTTTTCGCTTCTTTTTCCCTTTTCCCTCCTCTTTTTCTCCTTCTCCATTTTCCTTTTCCTTTTTTCCCCTTTTCCATCCATTTTTTTCTACTCCTCCATTTTTCTTTTGCTCCATTTTTCCCTTTTCCATTTTTTTCTCCTTCCCCTCCATTTTTTTCCTCTTTTGCTTTTTTCCCTCTTCTTCCTCCATTTTTCTCCTTTTGCTTTTTTTTTCCTTCTTCCTCCATTTTTCCTCTTTTGCTTTTTTTCCTTCTTCCTCCATTTTTCCCCTTTTCCTTTTTTTTTCCCCTTTTCCCTGTTGGTTCTCCCTTTTCCATTTTTCCTCTTTTCCTTCAGTTTCTCTTCCCCTTTTCCCATTTTGTTCCCATTTCTTCCCCCTTTCCCTATTTTATTCCCATTTCTTCCCCTTTTCCCCTGTTTTATTCCCATTTCTTCCCCCTTTCCCCTGTTTTTTCCCCCTTTTTCTCCCTCTATTTATTCC
>NW_008656604.1:0-326 GCF_000695815.1 Acanthisitta chloris | reverse complement strand
TTCCCCCCCATTCCCCCCCTATTTTCCCCCTTTATTTCCCCTTGACTTTTCCCACTTCCCCCTCGGATTCCTGTTGGGAATAAAGTCCTGGATGCTCCGAGTGTCGTTTTATTGCTGCTGGTGACAGCCCAGGGAGGACTCTGGGGCTCCCTGACCCTCCCCAGGGGCAGTTTGGGCTTTTTGGGGCTATTTTTGCTCCTTGCTTGGGGCATAGAAAAGTTCCAGAGGTTTGCTGAGTTTCCAGAACTTCTCATTCACCAGTTCCAGGGTCAGAGATCCGTTCAGCGGCTGCAGGAGAGACCCAAACACCTCAAAAATATGTCCCC
>NW_008656603.1:2516-12343 GCF_000695815.1 Acanthisitta chloris | reverse complement strand
TCTCTTCCAACTAGGTTGATTCTATGAATAATTCAGAATGGCACAGAATTTGTTTGAGGAGAAGTAGAAGCAATTCTTTCAAATGTTTATTCTTAAATGTGTATTTTAAAAATCTCCCTGAACACCTTTCCACTTGTAACATCTATCAGATAACATTGAGATGACCTATGAGTCACACAATCAGAGAGAACCATGAAGGCTGGAGAAGACTTCTGAGATCATGGAGTCCAACCTATGAACTAATACCTCTATGTCAAATAGACCATGGTACTGAGTGTCACGTCCAGTCTTTCCTTAAACACCTCCAGGGATGATGACTTCACCATCTGCCTGTGCAGACTGTTCCAATGTTTAATAATACTTTCTGTAAAGAAATTCTTCCTAATGTCCAACCTAAACTTCCCTGGCACAGCATAAAGCTATGTCCTCTTGTCCTGTCACTTGTTACCCAGGGGAAGAAGTCAACCCCCATTTGGCTACAACCTCCTTTCAGATTGCTCTAGACAGCAATAAGGTCACCCCTGAGCCTCCTCTTCTCCAGGGTAAACAACCCCACCTCCCTCAGCCACTCCTCATAGGACAGTTCTGAGTGGAAGTGCTGGTTTCATCACACTAAAAGAGAAGTAAAATATGAAATAGAATATGAAAACAGAACTATACAAAATATCCTTCAGAGAAATCTCCTGGAAAATTTTCATGAAAAGAAGCAGACGGTGGCTATAGTGGAGGTCCCCATCTGAAGCATGAGACTTTGGTGAATAAACATCTGAAAAATCTAAACTTTGTTCACACACATTTTGGAGGAAAGTGTGCTTTCTGCAAAGATTAGGAAAAAATCAACATCTTTTTGCATAAAATCTCAAAATTTATCAGGATACCAAGGCAGCTTTAACATTCCACTGTATTTAAGATAATGACGGATGGAAGGTACCAAGCTAAAAAATAAAAGCCTTTAGAATTTAATCAGGGGCACTTATAAACATTCAGTTAGGTGTTGCAGATGATAATTGAAGATGAAGAAGGAAACATGAGAAATTGAAGCCTTCATGGTGAATGCCTTCCAGGGAGGAAGGGCATCTCTGGCTGAATATGAAGGATGTTCAAGCAGAACTTGAATTTCAGGGATTTTCTCAAGCAGAAATAACACATCACTGCGGTCAGAGGGCAGTACCAGGTAATATCTAACACAAACTGCAGCATCTAGTTCACAGCATGCAGGTCCTGAGACAACCTGTAATGGTATGGACAGCCAAGATGTTGTTGGAGAGATGCAGGCATCTCTGCTCAGTCTGCAGCCTGGCAATCAGGTTCATTGTGTCCAGCACCAGCAGGGATGCTCATAGTTGTAAAGATTTACAGCACAGACATAGTTGGAGAAGTATAAGAATACAGTTCTCTAGTCTATAGTATGGTGCTTAAAAGCATACCTAACTCCAAACACAAACTAAATCCATGCTTTCAAGAGTGTGTTGCTTGGTCTTCATTTTGAAATATGATCAAAAAAATTACAGGTGCATATCTCCTGGGAGCCACCTCACCCTTCAGAGGTAGGAGTTTCAGTGCTCTCTCTCATTTAGCTGTATTACCTTAGAACTCACTCTTTCTTATAAATTTGTACATTACCCATTGCAGATAAACCTTGAACCTTAACAAATCTAGAACAAGTGATCAGATAAGATGACAAATCTGACTATAACTTGCAAAGACTCTATTTACAAATAGTGTAGGGGCAATAACACAAAACAGAGAAAACAGCCAGTGGTTCTGTTGATTTCATTTCATAATTAAGCAAAGTAGATGTTATTTCAAAGTAATATGTGATCATACTAAAATCACAACTATGAAAGGAAGAGGGTGATGAGAGCTGTGTAATCTGAGTTTTTTCTTCCTCACAGATACCACAGTAATCACATTGACCTGCTATGAGGAGCACAGAAATGCTTCTTTTCAGAAACTTGAATTAGTGTGTGCCTGACCCACTTCTAGTGCTGAACATGAATTACTTTTTTAATGTGTTTATTTTTAAACTACAACCTGTAGCAGCTAGGATTAAATACCTAACTGAGGTACTAAACCCTCATACCTAGAATGTCGTGAATAAAAAGTGCCTTCCCAGCACAAGAACCGTCACTTAATATCTCTCCAATTTTACTGACTTTTTCACTACAGGAAAACAAAAGCTTTAAAACACAGGTGCATTACTTTGGTACCCTACCAACTGACGCAATGAAGCAATAACAGTTCTGGACTGGTTAGACCTCTCATTTTCAGACTGTACTTCATATTACATGAGAATTTGTTGGCACTACAAGCGCAGCAGCCACCAATATTCTCTTGTCTCATAATAGGATCAAGAAAGCCTTCAATTTCCAAGTCTGCCAGCTGAGCACTTTTTCTTAGCCCTTACTTACCCTCTCTCTTTCTTTAAAGGATACTCAGAGTTTACATAGAACCTGATAGCAATACAGGGGCTAGAAAGCAAGCCAGATGTTCCAAGGCTTTATTTGTTTTACAACCATTTGGTTCCTGTGTGCCAAAACTAAAAATTCTAATTTTAATATTCTTGTTTTTCTATCAACAAACACATTGCTTTTGGCATAAGACTTGCAGTGCTCTCTCAAAGCAGATTTTCTTTGTCATTGTCTGGTATAGTCATTGGAAGCTGTGGTTGCCTCACTATACGCAGTGGCACCTGCCAGATGTCTCCATTTCTCAGTGAAAGGAAAGCTCCTGGCTCTTCACAGTTGTCTTCCCACTGAACTTAATTATCCTGGAAAAATAATGAATTTCAACCAAGTAGCAGCTATTACACTAGCTGATCATTCAGTTTAACAGTGATGTGAACATTATGGTTAGACAGTACAGAACATAACTTTTCCCCTCTGCTCTGCTCTCATGAGACTCCACCTGGAGTACTGAATACAGTTCTGGTCCTCCCAGCATAAGAAGGACATGAAACTGTTGGATCAAGTCCAGAGGAGGGGCACAAAGTTGGTAAGGGGACTAGAGCACCTCCCCTATGCAGACAGGCTGAGAAAGTTGGGGCTGCTCAGCCTAGAGAGGAGAAGGTTGCATGGAGATCTCATAGCAGCCTTCCAGTATTTGAAGGGGGTCTACAAAGAAGGGATAGAGGGACTCTTCATCAGGAGCTGCAGTGATAGCACTAGAAGCAATGGGTTCAAACTGAAAGGGGGAAATTTAGGTCAGATATATGGAAGAAATTATGTGAGGGTGCTGAGGCACTGGACAGATTGCTTAGAGAAGGTGTGAATGCCCTGTCCTGGTCCGATAAGACACAGAGAGTTCAATCAATTCCCCCAGTGTGAATTAAGACCAAAATGAAGTCAAATACTGCTAGTGAGTGAGATTTTATTATTAGTCACACAGGGTGGGGAGCAGGGAAAATGTGATAGGATAAACAGGAAAGGGGGAAGTAAGCAAGATTTGAGATGCAGAAGCAGGGATAGTCACCAGTATGGATCCAGCAGCATTCTGGTGATCCACAGTCATCTTCTCTTTGCTGATGGGTGCACACACACACACTCTGGATAGCCACTGGTCCTTTTTTATAGGACTCTGCCAGGGTGCTGATTGGTCAGCTCTCCTTGAGTGGCTGGATCAGCACATAGCGATTCCCAGCACAGGCATCTGACAAGTGTCCTGAGAAAGCTGTGATATAGGTGCAGCCAGAGATTTACAGTAAACAATGGCGCCTTGTTATCATGGCAGCCAGAGATTTCCAAGGTTGGACACATCCTGTGGCTCAGCAAGTTTTGAGGTAAACGACCAAACCTTTGCCACACAAGTTGTCGAAGCCAGGCAATGTTGAAACAAACAATTCTTAAAGGTCCCTTACATGCCCACACCCTGGCCGTGTTCAAAGCCAGGTTGGATGGTGCTCTGAGCAGTCTGGTCTAGTGGAAGGTGTCCCTGCCCACGGTGAGGGGTTTGGAACTAGAAAATCTCTGAGGCCCCTTTCAACCCAAACCATTATATGGTTCTATGATTCTATGATAATATGGCAGATGTAAAAGCCACCTGAAGTGACCACTGCATGACAATGCAGAGACTTTTATTACCACCTCTGAAGTTATTAAAAAGTACAGAGTATTTTTGAATGCCTCATAAAAATATATTTCTAACACTTCAAATGATGGTAGATCAAATTCCACTTTGCCTGTTAGCCAGGAAAGTTTATTGTTAAAACTAATGGGCCACCTCCAGAAAGACTCTTTTGGACAAAGCATTAAATGGAGCAAGCAGTGCTGATATCCTTCTTCCCACTTGGCAAGCAAGGGCTGGAGAAACAGTGGAAAAACCTCTGATTTTAAAAGGAAAACAGCAAAATAAATAAAGGCTACAACATAAAGAATGTGAGGTTTGGTTGTGGTTTTTTTAAGTTCTTCATTCTCCTTCACTGCTTACACACAGTGTGGGAGTACCCTGGAGAGAAAACAAATCTGCTTGCCAGAAAGAACCATGAAACAGGATAAAGCAGGGAGAAGAGCTTTTGCATGTTGTTGAGGGGTTGTTGTGTATGCAGGGGAACTGCTGAGAGTAGGATGAAGCCAGCAGGTCTCACAGGGGAAGGAAAAGGTACTTTCAAGGCTGAGGAAGTGGCTAAGCAGTTTGCTGCGAGCCAGAAAGCCTCTGAGCTGTCTGGACCCATGCCTAAAAGCAAGATATTTCTTCTGAAGGGACACAGCGAATTCAAAAGAAGTGCATGTGAACTCCTTCTAGTTCTAGTCTGTCACACCACATTAGCTAGACACTTATACACTTAATAAGTTGAGTAACCTAGCTTATGTTCTAATAACACTGCTTCTACATAATAGTATTTTCATTTAAAAGCCTTTTCGTCTCTGTAGGGTTGCTCCACATAGGAGACAGTTTGGACATAGCTGACTGAAAGCACCAGCAGACTTGAGCAGCTGTGACAAAAAGACAGGTGAGTGGACAGGGTTGAACGTAAATCTTAGGGTCTGGTCCATGTAAGAGAATATGTCTTGAATAGGCCATGGCTGCAGGAAGAAGGCCTATAACAGCTCCAGTAGGTGTCTGCAGTCACTAGGATATAGGCCAGTCCAATTCCATGGTGGTTAAATGACTTGTGGAAGCTCAGTCTGCTCTCACAAGACGTTTATGAGCAGTAGTGAGGTATGATGGATTATCAGGGCATGGCTGGCGGGATCCTCCATGGAAATTCATTCCATCCTAGTTTTCATTTTCTTTTCTGGTATGGCTGGTTGTATTCCTATAAATGTAGAGTATTAGGAGACACTAGTAACTTCAAAGTTTCACACATGTGGGTGTATACAGAAAATTGTACCTTATTCACTTGTAGCAGAGCATAAGATAAAGGAGGTGGGTTAATCATAGAATCATAGAATGGCTTGGCTTGGAAGCCACCTTAAAGATCACAGTCCCACCCCCCCCAGCCACAGGCAGAGACACTTTCCAGTAGATGGGGTTGCTCAGGGCTCTATCCAAGCTGATTTTGAACATTTCTAGGGATGGGGCATCTACAACTCCTCTGGGCAACTTGTGCCAGTGCCTCACCATCCTCACAGTAAAGAATTTCTTCCAAACATCTAATATAAACCCACCCTCTTTCAGTCTGAATCTACTTCCCCTTGTCCTGTCACTATATGCTCTTGTAAAAAGTCTATCTCCATCTTTCTTGCAGGATCCCTTCAGGTACTGGGAGGCTTCAAGTAGGTCTACCCCAAAGGCTTCTCTTTTCCAGGCTGAACAATCCTGATTCTCTCAGTCTTTCCTCATCAGAGAGGTGCTCCATCCCTTTAATCAACTTGGTGGCCCTCCCCTGGACTCACTCCAGAGATCAGTGTCTTTCCTATGCTAGGGACCCCTGAGCTGGATGCAGTAATCCAGGTGGGGTCTCATCAGAGCAGAGTAGAGGGGCAGAATCATCTTCCTCGACCTGTCGGCATCACTTCTTTTGATGCAGTCCAGGACAGGGTTGGCTTTCTGAGCTTCAACTGCACATTGCTGGCTCATGTACAGCTTCTTATCCACCAGCACCTTCAAGTCCTTCTCAGCAGGGCTGCTTTTAATTCAGTTCATCTCCCCAGGCCTGTGTTGATACCAGGGGTTGTGCCAATCCAGGTGCAGCACCTTGCACTCGGTCTTTTTATAGCTCATGAGACTTCCATGGGCCAACTTCTCAAACTTGTCCAGGTCCCTCTGGATGACACCCCATCCTTCAGGAGTGTCAATTGCATGACTCAGCTTGGTGTCATGTGCAAATTTGTTGAGGGTGCACTTGATCCCTCTATCTATGTCATTAATGAAGATATTAAGTAACACTGGTCCCTGTACAGATCTCTGAGGGACAGCACTTGTCACTGATGTCCATCAGGACTCTGAGCCATTAACCAGTACCCTCTGGATATGACAGTCCACTCATCAAATCTGTCTCTCTCCAATTTAGAAAGAAGGATTTTGTCCCATCAGAGCACTCCCAAGTCTGAACTAACTATTAATTTTTCTCATTTTCAGGCACATCCCACAAGGTCCTATGTAGTAAGCACAGCTGTAAATCATGACTGATTATGTTTTATTTTGCTGGAGATGTGTCCATCACTTGGGGTAAGTCCTATTCTGATAAGAAAGTCTGCCTAGGCTCCTGGTGAAGCCCGTAGATAAGCTTCTAGCTGCCACAAGTGGGAAAAGTCACACAAAAACACTGCACCACCTTCTTGGTCTTTATAAATAAAGTCTTAAACTTTTGTGCTTCAGGCATATGGAAGGCAGTTTAAACAATGTTTGGAAAAAACGTATACAGTTTCTGTGCAAATACACATCTGTGAACTTGTATTCCTTTGAGGGGAAGGTCTTTTGAATCTGTGCAGATAAAGATTTTGTGGAGGCTCTGAGACTGGCACTACCTAATGGTGGTCAGAGGAAGAGTTTTACTAAAGTGCTACTAATAAATTTACTAATAAACCTAGTTTCGTAGCTGTCATTCAAGACACCAGTGAAGGCATGACATATGAATGCCCTTAGAAACCCTATGCTGGATGCACTAAACCAAAACTGGAGTACCGCACCCAGCTCAGGAGTCTTGAGTACATGAAAGTCATAAACCTGTTTGGAGGAGGCAAAAGGGTCTGGATGAGTGCCATAAAAAGGACAGAGAAATGTAGCACCTCTTCTATGAAGACAGACTGAGGGAGTTTGAGTTACTCAGCCTGGAGAAGACAAGGCTCCAGGGAGACCTCACTGCAGCCTTCCAGTACCTAAAAGGGGTCTACAAGAAAGATGAGGAGAAACGTTTTTAGTAAGACCTATAATGTTAGTACAAGGAGTAATGGTTTCAAACTGAAAGAGGTTAGATTCCAACTAGAAACAAGGAAGAAATTTTATACAATGTAGTTTATGAAATACTGGAAGATGTTGCCCAGAGAAGCTGTTGATGTCCCATTCCTGGAAACCTTCAAGGTCAGGTTGGACAGGACTCTGAGCAACCTGATCTAATTGAAGATGTCCCTTCATGTTCATTGCTGGACAGTTGGACTAGCTGACCCCTAAAGGTCCCTTCCAACCCAAACCATTTTATGATTCTAGAATAAACTTGTCAATGGTCAAAGGGTTCAATTTCCCTGCAGAGTTAGCCTTGAAGTATTGTGAGACATGTCTTTATATTTGCTACTATTATGAGAAACCTATGTAATGATTTCTTAGTTTATTACATCAGAGCCTACATTCGCTCCTCCTAATCCAAGGAACTTCGGGTTATGAGAACTTCAAGACTGTGTGACTTTCTTGGACACATCTTTTTAATTAAAACAGTAATCCATCAATATTTGGGTAGTTAAAGGCATAACAATAATTCAATGAAGTGCCACAATAAATCCGTGGGACATTTCCAAGCAAATGATTGGTACAACAGACTGCCTCACGGTTCTTAGTACTTTCGGTTTGGTTTTTTTCTTTCTTTTGCTTTTGTTTTTGGTGGATTATTTTAGATTTTGTATTTTCCTTAACATTACTTCTTCTTTCTTCCTATGCAGAAAAAGAAACTTTTACTAATGAAAAGGTACTCAAAAGGTCCCAAAGCTTCTCAGCCTTTCACTAAGCTCTATGCTATCTACAGTTTGAAGATACAAACAATGTTTCTTGTGAAACAAATTGCCCAGATTAGGTCCACTGGGTAGATAAGGCTGTTGTTTATTCTCTGTTTATTTCTGTTAAAGCAGATCCAGGGAAAAATGTGTCTGTATGAAGCAAAAATCCTCAGCAGCCTTTCCGAGGAGTCACAACATTAACATGAGATTGTGAGTAGAGACCTTCAACTGATTGCTTTGTAAAAGGGAATAAACATCCTTTCTGTGGAACCCCTCTAAAATCAGTAACTGCAGCTTTATCTTGTTAAAAGGAGATCTACAAAAAGTAACTCAATCACCTGCTCTGCTATGGTCTCCCTATGCACCCCGCTGAGCTAGGCGAACAAACAGCATGTACATGGGCACTGCCATACAGTGAGGCACAGAGATGTCTTAGAAAGCAAGACCCAGTGAAGAGAGAAATACTTGATGGAAAAGTTAGAAACTTTCTTTTAAAACATTTCTGTTTCAATCTTGTAAGGGGAACTCAGAAGACATCAAATGTTCCCTTTACACACTTAGCAATACTTTGTGAAATAAGTCTGAAAACCTGTTTACCAAATAAAGCTGTCAGCCCTCCTCGTGTCTAACCACCACTCCCCAGTCCCATGCACGACTGAGCCTGCTCATGATGTGCTTCTCAAAGTTAGAAGAATTTCTGAGTTGAAAAAAACATTCAAGTTTAAAAAGTCCAGACAATTTCTGTAAAGGTTTTGGAGCAATGTTCTAGGCTGAGTTCTTCTCTGCATTCATAGCGTTCATTGGCCTCGTGGGCACTTCTGGAATGCTGAAAAGCACCACAGATGTTTCACTAATCATTAATTACAGCAATTTCTATCCCCTGAGTTACATGAAAGTGTTTTTCTTGAAAGACACCATGCATTGTACTCCTGTAGAATGTAGACATGTCCTAATTATGCCATCCAATTGTGGTCTCCTTAAGGCAGTCAATTCAATAAACCCTTCTCAGACCTTTACCCCCATTGACTTGTTCACAATTTAAATACATGTATTATCCTCCTAATTTACACACTTTTTAGGGTGGGATTATCATCTGGTGTAAATTAGCACCATGGGTCTTTCACATGGTAACCAATGAACTGCTGTATGGATTTGAAGGCCAGAGGAAACTTCATTAACCAGTTTTTCTGGCCTTACAAGTAAGAATTTCACAGGCTTTTGTATTCAAAGAGAAAGATATATGCCAAGCATTGGCTTAGCTTTTAGTTATTTTAATTAAAACAAGAGAATGACTAAGATTTTGCTAGATTTAGTGATGATATTAATATGGTAATTAATGGACTATACAGTGCATCTTCTTCTAAGAAAAATAAATATTTTCTACACTGTCACATGTGCCTAAGCCCATGACCAGGTTGCTCCGTATATATCCAGAAACATTTGTATTCCCAAACCATTTTAGTCATGGTTCAAACAAAATATACCATTTTAATACAGTGTCACTGAATTCCCACAAAACAAACTCCACTTTATTATCCAGATATTCTATTTCTGACTTCTGATTGGAAACAAATTACTTTTGCTTACATGTCAGTATATCATAGAGAAAATAAAATAGGACATAATTAAATATTTATCTTTCTAGGGACATTCTCCTTAGGTATGTGCAACTTAGATAAGTTAATTCAAGAAGCAAAAAAAGGTGACATGCTTTTTCTCCAGTGAATTCAAATTACAGAG
>NW_008656603.1:0-2487 GCF_000695815.1 Acanthisitta chloris | reverse complement strand
TGTCAGATTTATGACCTGGACCCCTATTTTTTTAAAATACTGTTTCATTTTCTGACATGAATGCAGCTGAGAAAAATGAAGGTTCTGGGTGTACAGAGAGGCAACTGTTATGCTCTAGACTTTAAATGATGTAGATGGCAAAGCATTGCCAACATCCAAGAGCCTCTGTCTCAAAACACAATTTGATAAACACAGCTCGAAGGAACCAAGTCAATTTTCTCCTTCATGCCTCCTTCCCTTCTTCCCAGCACTACTTCTGCATGCTGCAGGCTTGTTATAGGTCCAAGGTGCACATCTCTCTCAAAATAAAAGCTTGCCTGTGTGCTAAGAGAAAAAATAAATTAAGACAGGGAGAGCTACTGTAACAGTCAAATCCACAAGGCAACTCCTAATTTACCCCTATATGAGCATGACTCAACATACATTATCTATAACAGGCAAATGCAAAATGATGGTTTAACGACTCCTGAAAGCATTCCATTTTCAAGATACAGTAAGTAATACAAAATATTAATCAGACTCCTCAAAATATATCCTGGTAAGTAGTGTTTAATGCTCTCTAAAATCATATCTTTTGATTTATTCTTTTTTACTGGAAATCTAAACTATACATGAAAAACAACGTTTAAGTACCTCAGTAAATTTCATTCCCAAGCAATCCAAGTTGTATGCTGCTACTGGAGATGAGAATCACTGTAAAGAGAACACAACACTCAACATGTAGCTGTAAGTTAGTCAAATCTCTGTGTGGGTGGAAGTCACAGAAATTTATTCAGGCTGCTACTTGAGTTGAGAGTGTCAGTGTGAATTACACCAGAAAGTGAAATTCACCCCAGATAGAGAATTTCAGCTGCTGTCTCAGATAATAGTAAAGAAGAGATGTAAGCATTTTTAAAAGAAGCTTTTGGAAGACAGGTATGCAGATGTCATTTCCACCTTTTTTTACATTTTATTTTTAATTTAGGCACATCTATTTATTTCCTTTTGAAGAGGTGTACTTCTTTTACAATAATCTTTTTCTGGGGTATGTTGAGAAAAAATGGTAATAAGACAACATATCCTGACCAAATCCTCAACTTCTTTGTCTTTTGTTCCTCACCTAGTGACTGGATATTTCAGCTATATTTTCTCTTGACCCTACAGACAAAGAATCATGGTGTTGCAGAAAACACAAAATACTGAGTTTCAAAGGACTGATAAAAAGTTTCAGGAAACAACTAGGACCACTTAAAGACGAGGTAAAGTTACAGAGAAAAGAGTCAAGCAAGCCAGGGCTATAAAAGTGAGTGAATTTCCAAATCAATCACACTTTCTCCAGAATGGTATTCAAGGTGCCACTTTGCAAAGCAATGAGTGGTGATGCTGCAATAATACCCCTGCACTGGGCCTCATACAATGTTGTCTGGACTTTTTCTCCTACAGTAGTGGATCGATAATGAAGACAGTAATGGGCAGCTCTACAAATGAATGTAGGGTCCTGTATAGAAAATTTACAGTCGAGTCAACATCAATATCAGTATATAAACTATATGCCACTGAGCTAGCCTAAGGCTGAAAGGGCATGAGCAGGCTACAACAGTCAAAATATTCAATGCATCATTTCACCTGCAAATTAGCAATTTTTTCTTTGACAGATACCTTGCACAAATCCTTGAGAGAAAAAGAAATTGCATCTTTTTCCAAAAGTTCATAAAATAAGTATAATCAATGGTCATAATTTGAAAGAGGTGCTTTAGAAATAATGTAACACCATCTTCTAGATATTTATAGAAATATCTAAGCCCTGCTGAAGAACTAATCCCTCTCTCATTAGCACATAAAACCTATTTACTAGTCTAGTTAACCTGGATATAGAAGTACTTAAGTATGTAAAGTGGGCATACTTAATAAATTCTGCAGTCCTCAATACATGCACAGTCAAAAATCTGTCAATCTTGAATGTATCCTTTGATTATTTGAAAAATGGAGTGATCAAATCAATACAAAGCAGTAATGCATAAAACTATCAGTATCATGCAAGTGGTTGACACTTCTTTAGTGCCTTTCTCATGCTCAGAATATTTAAAAATTTCACAGTCCAGTTCTCTAAAACTATTTGCATATATCACTTCCTCTTTGGAGGATGGAAAGGTACTAATTCAATCTCATCTAAAAGGCAAATTCAATAGACTATTTATTAAGTTCTCACCACAGGGCAGAGTTTCTATCCTGTACTTCCCCTAAATTTGGAGTCCAGGCAATAGAATAAAATAGAAAGTGCTCATAGCACAGTAAGAAGACAAGTTTATAAAAAACACTGCTTTTTCTAAAGGAGGGCTTTAAAATAGGTTTGAAGGGGGGTGGGGTGGAAACCAGGCTTCCTAAAGATGAGCCTCAGGGTGGGAAGCCAGAGTTAGGAGTTAAATCATCATCCCAGCTGAAGTGCATGTACACTAATGCATGCAGTATGGGTAACAAACATGAGGAGCTGGAAGCCATTGTTCAGCA
>NW_008656602.1:5523-22128 GCF_000695815.1 Acanthisitta chloris | reverse complement strand
AACACAGATACACACTCACCCCCAAACACAAACACACACCCAAACACACACACACAGATACACACCCCCAAACACACAGCAGCAGCAATTCCCAGCATCTGAATCTCACCCCTCTCATCCTGGAGATAATTGAAAAATGAATCTGACTTACCTTTCCTAAATGCAAGCCCAAGCACAACACCAGGCTGGAATGGAAAGCGACAGATGTAGAACTAGATCCTCTCTGCAAAGATCCAAGCTGGATAAAATTAAGGTCATCAGCATTTACACAGTTGTAGGGCTGATTAAAACAGTCTGCCAGCTTTGACCACAGACAGGCAACTGAGGAACACAATTTCCCCCAAAGCAGCATTACATACCTGATACAGAAAAACAAACCAGATTTTCAGCTCTGTATTACGACTCAGCACACTGCAAATTCAGGTACTGGGACGCAGTATCAAAAGCCTTAATATTTTATAGCTGTGGCATATTTAAATCATATGTCACACACTGTTGTATCCCAGTTGCACTGAGGAATTTTCAACCAAGAATCCAAAATAACAGCTGAAACAGGTGCAGGTGTTGGAGGTCTTTATTGAGATTATAGCACAGATACACTTCTATAGTTACCTTTCCACTTGTATACGATAGTTAAAAATGCTTGCTACAGTGCACATATAATTTAGTAACCAAGAGAATCCAAAACTTAACCGCAGTTCAAATAAATAACCTAAAGTTTATACTTTAAAAAGTAAAAGGAACTGTACAGTATGAAAATATAACAATACATAAACATTAGAATCTAAAGTTCTGTAGAAATAAAACTGCAATTTCCCATACATAAACAGTGCAAGAAACAAAA
This sequence comes from Acanthisitta chloris, assembly GCF_000695815.1. NCBI lineage: Eukaryota > Metazoa > Chordata > Aves > Passeriformes > Acanthisittidae > Acanthisitta > Acanthisitta chloris. The sequence continues at coordinate 21,284 of NW_008656602.1, read as the reverse complement.
TTCAGATAAGCTTCTGAACTGAGAATTTAAACAATCATTATCATGCAGACATAGCATTTTAAGCCATGCTGGTTTCTATTACAGCATTAATGGTATCCCTTTTACTTGAAAAATTGATAGCCATTAAGCTCACCGTGACAACTGCTGCCAATCCACTCCTTTCTACAGTACATTATACACAGAGGTATTCTGTTGCATTCAAAAAGTAAAATATTACGTGTTTCTTCTGAAAAAAGTCAATATTTTACTTTTTTCCTCTCCAACATGTTAGCTTGTTCAAAACAATGTCATGTAGTAAAAACAGCAACATTTCCCCCAGGTTAGATGAAAAGAAAGAAAACCCCCCACACTACATAATGGCCCATTATCAAGATGTGGTTGCTGCCTAGGCAACCTTTAAAGTTCAGAATTTATTACTAAAAATGTTGAAATTGTGATGTTACAAAGTTTGATCTCTTGTTCAGAAGTGATGAATACAACAAACCTGAAAAAACAGTGGAAGTAATTTTATGTGTGTGTGGAACTAGTTACACACAGACTTGATTAAAGTGTTGCTCAACTTAAGTTTCTATACAAAATTCTCATTGAGGCAAAGACCAAGGAATGCAATTAAATACCAAACTGTAAACACATCATTCATGTTACTCTGAGTGCACACTGACAACATAAGAGTTCTCCTCATAGACTTTGGCAACAAGACTACAATAGGTCACAGCAGCATGAGTTCAACATGGAAGACTGGAAGCACTGCAAAAGAATATACTAAAAACACCAAGACCTCCTAGAAACCAGAAAAACCAGTGACAAGTGCCCCTCCTCTTGGTAAGACACTCCCCTGCTCAACTGCTGCTCCCTCAATGCCTCATTATTATTACTAGTTTTGACAGTTCTGTAGTCTCAGGTCTCTGTGCTTTAGCTGCATAGGTTGCCTTTGTTTGCACTCTAACCGTTGTAGGTCCAAAGGGTTACAGTTCTGTCTGCAGACGACGACAAGAAGGAAAGATCTTGCGTGTGCCACCTGCACTGAATAACTTTGTCCTTGTGCTCTCCTACCACCATCAGAGGAAGCTGCTTCGTCAGGTCCCCTGTGGCAGAGGAACAGAAATCATCAGTCATTTCATGGATTTATATCCTAGCCCTTGGATTGTGGGGTGGGTTTTTGATTGTTTTGCTTCATTCACCTGTTTCTTTAGTAAAGCTCATGTATGTGTTTCACCCCCTAAAGCACACCTGACCCCACTCTCTCGCTCACACACACACAGCATAACAGAAGGCCACAGTGTTTCAGTTTTCAGGCAATTCTGGGCACAGCACAACTTAAAAATGCACATCTTCACTGTTTTTACACTAGGTGATTAAAATTTCACGGCCCAAGAAAATCAAGTCCGTTAGATATATCAGTATCTTCTCTCTTCTTAACTCTTCACAGAAAGAATAAATATTATACTTTTCTTTTTTCAAAGTGTCAATTTCATGGATGTTATCTGAAAGCAATACCCATCTCACCAGGCAAGTGCTAATCACTTCTTTTACTACAATGAGACCCTCACCCCAAAACAAGACTTAGTTCACAGCCCACACTTTGAGCAGCACAACTAGCCAACTCCCAACAGACACAATCACATATATACACTTCACACCCTTCCAAGCTCTACTATTTTTCCCCCTTTTAAACTAAAACCTGACCTTTGAACCAAGTTCTCAGCTTATTAGAAGCACTAAATGGAAAACGAACCCACAATGCTTCGCAGTATGTTACCTTGCAAGTCTGTCACCTTGATTTTCATGTCATAGGACCCTGTGAGCAGGTAGTGTGCTCCCGGGGAGAAGCGAACGGAGCGCACGTCGCTGGAGTGAGGGTGGTAGCTCTGCACCATTCGCCCTCCCCGGATGTCGTACAGCATGCAGCTCGAGTCCTCCTGCCCTGTGGCCAGCAGTCTGCCACTGGGATCAACAGCTACTGAGGCTACAGCACTCCCTGCCGGGGGAGAACAACACCAACAATCACACATCACACTCAGGTACATCTGTGCAAACAGCCAACTTCTTCTACTGTTATCTTAGAGCAGTGGAATTCTTGTGTTCTAGCACTAAAAACTCTGAAGCCCTGGAATGGTACCAGACACTAGAAAAGCTGCAGGAGAAAAAGCATCTGTTCCATCACGGGAAAGAAAGTCACTGTTTATGTAATAAAGTAGAATACTGCAAGGACTTCACCCCAGCCCCAAGGTTTGAATAATTTCAGTTATCTTGTCTTATTTGAATGTACTTGGAAGTATCTGTTTGAAAGTCACAAGGCAAACACACTACCTAACTTCTGAAAGGAAGTGTTACTTTCAAAACACACAGACCAAACCCACAGGTACAGAAATCCTCACTGTTTCTTTCTCTTAAAGCCTTCATCGAGTGACACAACCCCTCTTACATTCCCTGACACCTTCAAAGCCTGTTTTTCTGCAGGAATGGTCAGAAGCTTGATAACAAGTCTTGCCTGTTCCATGAAACGTTGTTCCCACAACACGAACACAACTGGGCACTCTCAAATCCCAAAATCTTACAGTCTTGTCTTGGGATCCAGATGCAATCATCCAGCCACTCCATGTATAAAGTGCTAAAATATGACCTGTGAACAAGAAGACTTCTTAGTTTGATTAAAGATCATTAACCAAATACAGAAATATTACAGCTGGGATTATATTTCTGCAGAAATTTACCAACCCTGTGGAAAACCTGCATGTTGAATCATCTAACACAGCAGACTAAGGCAATACCCAGCTTTGCATCTTCTCTGGGATGAAGTGTGCACTCTCTCCATCAAATTAACAGCCCACACATTTGAAAACAAACACTCCCCACCTTCCCTCAAAATACCTCAAGAGCGATCTGAAGAGGGGAAAAAAGGCCTTGATTGAAAGCAAAACACAAAGACTTCAAAAAGCCCAAATGAAAACAGCCCAGTAAGTTTATTAGAACATAATAGAGACTGAAGCAGCACAAGAGAAGCCACAACACACATACCAGTGTGCCCACTGAGGGCATGCAGGCCTTGTCCTCGCTGACAATCCGTTGTGTAAATATTACAGTCCCCTGCTCCAGCACTGATTAAAATAGCACCACCACTTTCTGGGCCTTCCATAAATGCCAGGTCCCTGATTGTCCCGTCGTGCATGCTGAATTCCAAGTCTGGTCCTAAAATAATTTGAGAATTGAGGATCAAAAGGAGGCACTTTGTTAGTGCTGCACTCTTTAAAGCAGCTACAGTGCTAATGCAGAATATTTTAGTCAAGGGGGGATGCTACCAAGTACAAACACTGTTGTGCACTTTCCACAGAACACCCTATTGCCTTCACTAGACTTCAAATAAAATCTCGAAGGCTTAATCTTGTTTTTGAGTGTTGCTTGAGCTTCCTACTTCCTAAAGCTTTGCAAAATGTACAAAGACCATCACCACAGCCAATTGCAGTCAAGGTTTATAGAGTACATTTATTTCTTTTTGTAAACTGTGGTAAACTAAAAAGGCTTTCTCTGCCAAGAGGGAAAGATCATTGAGAGCACTGAAGCACATAGGACAAGGCAGACTAAGCTCAAAAGAGAAAAGAGCCATATTCAGTGTATTGATAGAGGGTTGGGCATGGGAAGCAGTATTTGCTGTGACAGAAACATCTTAAAGATGGACAAGAAGACAGATGACAGAACTAGGTGAGACAAAGGGGAACTAGAAGTGGAAATAACCTCCTAATGACAATCCACAATTAGAGGTGGGTAAGATCTGGTTGTTTTACTGTATATGGATGGGCAGAATCTGCCAGAACATACCATGATACTGGAGAGTCTCACAAAACAAAACCAAAACACAGCCAATCAAACCCCATAAGATAATCCCCAAACTTTCAGTGCCTCATTGCTGGATAGAGACTACAGTGATGGTGAAAGGGAAAAAAGACCAAATTAAAGTATCTGAATAAAAAGAACAAAGCCTGTTAAACAGATAATCAGTGCAATTGGAATGTTTTTGACAACTATTGGACAAGTAATTAAAAATAAGTTCTTTCAATAAGCACACACACAGTACCTGTTGCATTACAAGTTTCTGCATTAAATGGCAGCACTTTCACATATTTGTCATTAGAACCAGTTGCTAACAGCTGCCCACAGGGACTCCAGGCTACACAGTAGATTGATCCTTTATGATGCTTATTCCTTTTGAAGCGAACTACAGGTTGTTTAGGAGTATTATAAGCACTGGAAAAAGAAAAGAACAATTATTCTACACAAGTACAGCTTTTTCAAAAAACACAAGTAATTTTGAATGTATGTCTACACTCTAGACATGTTGTTACAAAGATTAGAGCGTCTTTAAGATAATGTAATCTCTCTCTCTTTGCTCACTTGTAAATCTCATGATGAAATGTTTTTGGCACACTATAAGCATAATCAGAAACAGTAAGAGGAAGAAGTGCAAATACAGAATTAGGGAAAGCTCAGTATTCCTTTCATGTCCAGATGCACTGTGTCACTTGTCACATCAGATCATGCACTGCAGCGAGAGATTAAGGCTGCAGAGTGGCTCTAACCTCTCCCAAAGGTCAGAGCAAGCAACTGTGCAGGATCAGACCACAGCCAGTCCATAAAGCAGTGTCTGTTCCATGGAAAATGCTCTGCACTGTTTACAGTCCAGAGGAGGCTGTCTGGGCTCCATGCCCAGCAAGTTGGCTGCACTGGGTATGAAGGGAAATCAATTTTTTCTTGTTTGTGTCACACATTGCCAATAAGTATTTTGGAATTGAACTTCAAAGGCTACCTTACTGATGATATTTAACGAGGAATAGATAAAAAAACCCCACAAACCAACAATCAGATTATTTTTTTGCACACTTTGGAAGCCTGAACATCAGGCCTACACTGGGAATATGTCCTGAATAAAGTCATTGTGCACACTTGCAGCTCCTTTTAAAATTGTGAAGGTTTAGGTGCTTGCACTTCTCCCCTACCCCAAGAAAATAATGTAGGTGCAGTGGAGATAAGGAGATGGCTATTCACTTGGCAATATTTATTTCCAGATGAAAAAAAAAAGTATTTTCCCCCTCCTGTTAAAAAATGAGCCAAAAGAAAACTGCAAATACTAGGTGCACAGCAGAGCACAAACACTGCTTTTCCTGTCAAGGAATCAGTGCACCTAGAAAACAACGGGCCAACAGACATGCTCTGGCAAGTTTTGCTGTATAACTTCAAGAAGATACTGCTTTCTCTACTGTTAAGTCTGTCCTCCTGCCAGAAACTGCAGCTCATGAAGCCCAGTTTGTTTGTACTGGCTTGGGAACTGACACATGCTTTCTCCCACTTTTACATTACAGCTGGAATATCAAAACCAGAAGCCATCACAATCAACACAAAAACCCACCTGCTGAGCCAAAAACAACACTTCTGTAAGGAGAGGTGTGATATCGTGGCAATGCATCTTGCCAATAAAGAAAGAGAGCAAAAAACATAGCCCACAGATATATAAATGCTTGAGCAGACCATCTTATTTTTGTTTGGCAGTTCAGGTTTGCTCTATTTATGACCATAAAATAAATGTATGAAATGTACAGGTATCAGCAGCAACAGAAAAAGTGCTGTGGTACAGAAATAGAAGTGATTATACAAGCTTTCTTACCTTGGGTCAATAACTTCTGGATAGGCACAAACTCTCAAGGTTTTTGAGTTGGAGCCAACAGCATATAAACTCCCACTGGGATGAAAGGCTACAGCTCTGACAGCTTGTGTGTCTTCTAGAGTATTAATGCAAATAAACTGCTTTTTTGATTTGTCATCCTGTGTAGAATGGTAACATTAAAATTAGGCTCTTCAGTGTAAAACTGGACATGTAAAAGTGGATATGACTGTTTTGTGGAATAATGTAAAGCTACTGCACCGGAGTATTAATAAGTAGCAGCACACCAGGCTGAACTATTCAAAGTACAGATAAGAACAGCATCTTGAACAAGTTCTTTTCTTTAACTGACTTTTACAGCTAATATTAAATTAACATTTCTCCCTCCAGAATTCCACCTGCTTTTGTTCTCAACAGCCCATCTCACACATGCACCATACCAGTTAATTTCTGGGTAAACACATTTCATCTGTGTGAAACGTGCAAAGCTGCATTTTTACTGAAAGCAGTCCAAGGCAACCACACTTTCTAAAACAAATATACTAAACACAGAATCAGCTTTTCACCCTGTATATAACACAAAGTTATCATTAAATTATGCTAAGCTTTGTGACATCATCCTCCGAAGGTTGTAAGGCTATAATTATTATTTATCTGATGCAGAGACTCCGGAATGTACTTATTGCAGTTATTTCCCTAATAACTATTTTCCTGGGTTTTCAGACCATGCTGACTGGAGTCCAGCAATCTAACTTTCAACCTGGGAAACAAACCAATGGTTGTAAAAGACATCCCACTGCAACCTCTGTTGTACAAAGAGAAGCTGAGAGAGCTGGTGCTGTTCGGCCTTATGATCAGGAGGGCTCTCCAGGGTGTGCACATGTACATTTCATCAGTGTATTAAAATACATGACAGGAGTAAAGAGATGGAGTGAGACTCTTCTCAGTGGTACCCACTGAAAGGGCAAGAGGCAGCAGACACAAAATGAAATACAGCAAATTCCATTGCAACATTTTTGTTCTTTTCAAAACACTATGAGGGTGGTCAGACATGGCATGAGGTAGTCCACAAAGGAATATCCTCCATCCTTGGAGAGACTCAAAACTCAACTGGACCCATCCTCAAGTAACCTGCTGTCACTGACCCTTTTTTAAGCAGTGGATTTGGATTCAGTCTCCTGATGTCCCTTCCAATCCCAATGGTTCTGTGATTCTGCAGGTGCCACATCAACCAAAATTCATTCTAAGTATCTATTAACAGTAAGATGATGTCACATGCTTAGGATTAAATTCTGAATCTTCTCATAACACAGACTAAGGACAACAAGAAAACTCACCTCATCACCTCTTGTCCTAGCTGAATTGCCTGAAGAGTCTTCCGACTGTGGCTGAGTGACAGCATGTTCTGATACACTGTTTTGATTTGGTGAAGAGTTCAATGTCACAACAAGACAGAAAAAAAAAAATAAAAAAGAGAGCAGGGACAGATTAGTTCATAAGCATTTTTTGGACTAAAGTTACAGGGTTCAGTCATTGTCAGAATTTGTGGGTAAGTGTTACTTGTGGCTGATTCATTACCGTTAAACTATTATTTTCACAAGAGGCTGCTCTTTCTGCAGCAACTCCGAGCACTGAACAAGAAAATGCAAGTTAAAAACATCCATCCATCTAGTTTGTATGTCATAAAAAAGCTTCCAGAAACTTAATATAAAACAAAATAAACATGAACTACATATAAGATGGAATAAGAAGTCCAAAATGAGAAACAAGCATAAAATGTGAGCCATAACAAATGATGACTCTTCCTCACGTGTGCTGTCAAAAAAAAATTCCATAATCCCTATGAAAGTGCATAGAAAACACTGGTCATGAGCTGAATACCTCTATTCAAGGACAAATTAATTTGGCAACTAAAGATAAATACAAACAGCTACTCCCACAGTGCTAACAGAAGGTTATTTCCAGTCCTGAATGCTCCCAAGTAACTTACTTTTGATTCCCCTGTACAGGTGACTCCTCAGGAAAGGGTATCTGATTCGCTGGTCCACACTTTCTTGGAGTGCTTGTGGCCACACTTGGGCTATCAGTCGTTATCCTCTGACTACCATCTGCAGGTTGTGATGTGAAGTTACTTGCTATATTGGTAGGTGCATTCCCTTTGCTCCCATTACATTGCTGGCTAAGTGTTTGTACATCATTTCCGAGACTGTCCATACCCATATTTAATTCTCCTAGTTTCTGGATAGATCTAATAACAAATGACAAGGAAATAAAAGACCATCAAACCAGATTATTATGAGAACTTAAGGAGGAAAATGGGTGGGTGGAAGGAGAATTAACAAACCCCCCAACCTGTTAAGAAACTGTTCAGTAAGATTCTGTTGCTGGTCAGCTCCTTCTTCTTGATTTACACCTCCTTCTATCAACATTTGCTGGTACAACTGTCGCTGCTGCTCTTTCTGCTCTAAGTGCTGCTGGTAACGTAGCCTTTGTCTGTAATATTCCTGAAACTGCTCTGTTGAATCACGAAGCTAAAAAGAAATGAGAACCACAGGTGAAAATTAAAAAGTTAGCTCTGGTATTTAATTTTCTGGTTTGTTATTTCAGTACAGGCCTGGCCAACATCTTCACCATAGCACCTCCTATCCTCATTCTTTTCTACGAATTCTGCACCCCTTTTTTTTGGGTGTTTTGAAGCCTGCCCTGATGTCTGTCTAGCTAAGCTCCTCCCTCCCTCCCAACATGCACACTATTGCAGCAGAGAAGTTACTCAAAGTCCCTGAGGGGAGTGAAGTCCTCAAGTCTGCAGGACTTTGTTAATCCTACAGTAGACCAGAGTATCCAGAGTCTGCCAGAATACAGCCCTGACGAGACTGGTTTTCAGTATCATATGAATGTCATAAGCTAGGACAAAGTTCACTTAAGAAAATCAAACCTGTGCCTGCAAACAGAACAGACAACTCAACGTTACTCATCACTACCACATTCAGAGACAGATACTTGTAACTGCAGAAAAAGAACAGAAGAGGTAACCTTTTTCATTGCTTCCTACTGAACTACTATTTCACTTCCCCCATACTGCTGTTAAGGAGGAAAAAGGAGGAAAAAACCCAAGGATCATCAAGGCACAAGCCTTCAGAGATTAACCCTAAAAAAGGTTATACTGTTGGACTCTGAATAGCAAAGACAGATTTACTAGGGAATTGTCCAATTTTAATTTCTCTGTGTTCTAGACAGAAACTGATATAAGATAATCTATGATCCTGGTGTTAACACCAAAAACTGCAAGCTGCACGCCAGATTCCTTGCTGTAACACCAAGAGGATTCTTAAGCACTGTTTAACATTGCTGGGTGATTTTTTTCTTTTAAAGATACGCACAACAGTTCAGCCACACTGCTGACGTGACAGGACACACTAATCAGCCGCAATACAAACTCAAGTGAAAGAATTTTATACAATGGGGGGGAAAAAAGAAGTAGTTTCTTATAGAAGATGCAATATGGTATTTTTACTATAGTAAAAACAAGACTCAAAGCAACCCATTGTCATGCATGAAGTTCTCCACACAAAGCCAAATCATTATGAAGTGATCGGAACACAGCTGAAAGGGCCTCATTATTTTTAAACAAACAACTGCTACCTCATTTTTCTCTTGTTTGGCTGGTCCCTGACTCTGTGCTGCATTGAGTGGCTCATTTTCTGGAGCTGAGCTCTGGCACGAAGTCTCACTGCCGATGGGATGCTGTGGCTCCACGGGAGTATCACTGCTCGCAGCAACATGCAAAAGAAGAGATGCTTAACTAAGAAAAATTAAGAGTAGAAAACCAAGTGGAGAAAGATAACATTCTAGAATAAAATCTGATGACACCAATGTGCAAACTACTTAAGTCACATAAAACTGAAGATGCTGCCTGGGAAAAAAATGCCCCTTGGACTGGCTGACACTACGCCGAATAAACCCCCTAACAAAGAAAAAGCACAGCCAGTGTGCTTTGTTCCCACATTTTCCAGCCTTACCATCACAGCATACCCAAATTCCATGTTTTCTGTCCCTACACTGGAACTACACACCCCCTACCTAAGAAGTTATTCAAGATCTCCCATTTTCAAAGCAATTATGTGCACAAAATCTATTTGCTATACTATGTGACTAAAGTCTTCCCTCAGATATCAATTTAATTACAACCACCAATCTAAATTCAAGCTATGTGTAACATCCATCAGCTTGAACATTCCTCAAAGTGCAACACAAAAAATGTTTATATCAGGTCTGCTAATCTTGTGTTATAAGTATTTCTGCATGGCACTCTTGCCAAACCACTTTGGTAAGAGTGCCATGCGTTCCCATCTTCGGTTTTGTCACCTTAAAGTCTTTTTTACTCGGTGATTTGGAGCAAAGCTCTTTACAAAGTTAAACTCTTTGGACACCTCTGTACAATGATAAAAGTAACTTAGCTGACTAGAAGACAAATGCTTGATGAATACAACTTACAGAAGAAATGCTGTACTTCTGTCATGTGCAAGAGGAAGTGAGGTCCAGATTCACATAGAGCTCAGCTTCCACCCTTGCAGATATTGACATTTAAGTTGGACACTTGATCTACAGTTGGATTTTCTTCTGAAAAAATGCAATGCCATCTTGAAAACTATGAGTCTGGTCCCATAAGCTAATTCTAACCTTCAAGAGATGTATTATTAATGAAAAAGAAACATGTTAAGAACTATGAACTTCACTTGACATCCCATAAAAAGGTCTACAGAAAGAACTGCAGCAATTTACCATGTTATTTAGTCCATAAGATAGTGCTATTTGTGCAGAATGATTGTTGTACTCCAACAATGAAAAGGGAAGCAAAAACCTTTCAACAATCAGTTTTCACACTGAACCCAGGTCTACACACAAAAATGTTAAGGTTTGGTAGAGATCAGTAAAATCAGAGGATTCACAGTGCACAGTATCTTCAGAATGTACACTTGGTAGAAATGTTAACACATAGGACACTCCCATAAGACCTAAGCCATCCACAAAAAACTCCAGTTGTGAAGAGGATCATAATACCAAAGATTTTAAGATCATTTAGAATCAAGTAAAAAAAGCTCCTTTCAAGACAAGCATTAAAATCAAGTCTTAACACTCACATTACTCTAAGTATTTCCATTACCACTGGTGAACTGCTCTTTACCTTAACACAACATACAGAATATTCCTGTGAGGCAAAACAAATACCACAACTCAACTAGCTCTAAGTTCAATATAAAAAACATAGTACATTCAGCTGCCTTACTCAGATTTGTTTTTCAAAATGTTAATTAAATAAATATTTAAGCTGAACTTCTGTTGTAAAAATTAAGTGGTACAGGAATGCTACAATTATGGCATATTGTCATTTCCACTGACTTCCCTGAGATACGCAGATTTTTCAAGTATACTTAATCATGTCAAGTGTCAGGACCAAAATTTGCAGAGACCTAAGGACAGAATAGAATGGAGAAAGAAGATGGGAGTTACAGCTATTCCACTGTCTCCATTTATTTACCTGGGATGAAAGAATTCAGTAGTACTGAACCCAAATCTCAGCCAGACTCTGTAACATACTCAGAGCATATTTGTGCTCTGTGCCAGGACTACAACTTGAAGAAAGCCCAGATTGAATCCATAAGGCTCAAAACCAAATATGAAAATCTACTTTGATCCTCAAAGTGTAAGGAAGAAAACACCTTTGTACACAGAGTTTCAATTACAACAGAATTTAAGCAATCAAATTATGTTTCAGTGTTATAATTATGTTTAGAGTTACAGTGCAGGTAAGAACAGGGTCATGTGAAGTGCAACATTAGCCAAGGTAAAAACACAGCTCTAGTTGCACTTACCGCTCTGGTGACTCTTCAAAAATGCTGTGACACTCAGTATTCTCAAGCATGAGGCTCCTGCTGAGGTTCTGTACTCCTGGGTAATGGAAATTAGCAAAGGAGTGGGACATGGGAGAAGTTTTGGTCCCCAGGTCTGTGACCCTCTTCTCATGGTTTGTCAGCCCACACGACAGCCCATCCAGGGCAGGGTTTAGGGAGCGAGTCATGTAAGCATCTGCAGACTGAGGCCTCCTCATTGGGGACGAGGGATACGGAGAGAGTTTGCTGATCAGAGGTGTCAGCAGATCAGCATACGCAGCTTTTGTAGGCTTGAGGAGTTTATCAACATGAATATTAAGCATCTTTTGTTCAAAAGCACAAGAAAACACAGTAGCTGGCAGATTCTGCAGCCATGATAATAAGCTAAGGTCCAAGTCATCACACCCATTACCACACAAGAGATCAATGCCTAGCAAGACTTCACTTTCTGTGATTTCTTCTCCCGTTGCTTTACTCTGACAGAACTCCACACAACATTCATAGAGCAATCCCTTCATTACGAGCTGGAATAAGCGATTGTTACTTGCTTTGAAGCCAGCCTCGCTCAGTTTCCTGTCGGCAGGGATGAACTCTGCCACCATGACACAGGCCTCCTCGAAGCAGTGAACCCGAGCAGTGCTGGGGTTCCAGTCCTTGAACTCGGCGTGGTTGGTCAGCCGAGGCAGTGTCAGCAGCAGGCACAGCTTGCTGTAGTCTTCCTTAGTGGGACAATACTCCTCCAGCGCGTGCAGGCACTGCACGGCCTCTCGCATGGTGAACTCCAGCTGCAGAAATATTAACACCAACACAGCAGTTTGCAGGACGTGTGTTTCCACAACAGAACAGTTGCTCAAAGAACAGGCAGCAGCAGAAGTTATCTGCTGTCATTCATTTATTACTGTTGATATTTTAATTAAAATAAGCATACAATATAGAGTCTGAAATTGCTGATACAAATGGGGATACAACAGAGACAAATTCCTAGATGCTTTGACTTCTTAAAATCCCTCATCCAGTCTCATTTTCTACAGATTTATGGAATGTTTTCATGTCACTGCAGGTTGATAGGCTTAAAATTTTAAACCTGTAGCTGAACAGCTTCAATTCTGTTGTAGCACAGAAGGTTACTTCAATTCTTAAAGCCAGCTGACTTAATTTTCCCCTTCTTTATTTCTATGAAAGGCTATTGGCATGGATTATAAAAGGCTTGTAGATTGCTCTAGTTTCCAGTGATTAGCAATTTCAAGTCAGCTTTTATACTGAGACTTTTTGTTCTTCAATCAAAAATGTTAAAGAAGTTCAAAGAGTCCTCAGAAGATAAGACCTCAGAATGAACAGAGGGCTTTAGTACAAAGGCTGCTGAGAGCTGAGAACCACGTTAAATACACATAACTTGGCAATTTTAGTTACAAAGATTTTAAAAAATGACAAACCCCTCACTCACCCATGCTACCTAGATATTTTGGTACAGCAGCCTTTCATCCACAACATGCCAACACATTTGGTAACATTAAAAATAAAATAAATAACACGAATCTGAATTTATTTTCCTCTGCTGCTATCTAGTAACAGCACACAGAGTGATTAAAGGAATAGTAACCTTTCCACTTATAACTAGAAAGACAGGTTTATATTTCACTTTCTCTACACTGCTGAGAGAAAACCCTGCAGTGCAATGTGAGTGCAATGGGACAGAGAATTAAATCAATTCCATTTGGAAAACATAATTGATTGTCTTAAAACTAGCAGCATTCTTCATTTTTAATTTCACAACATTTGTGCATTAAAAATTTTGTGTTACTGTATTGTCAACATAAATGCAAAACTCTATTTTCATAAACTCCACATCTTTTTGGTCAGTTTGAGTTAATGCCTCTTCCAATACTAAAACCGAAGTCCACAACTGCTATTGTTTGCACATTTAACTGACACACTCCTTTGTGAACACATCTGTTCCCTCAAAAAAACAACTACCATCTTTATCCCCAAAAGCAACAGAAATTAAGTTTAAGATTCACTCAAATTACAATCTTTAACCTGGCCCAAATTAGGACGTGAGATTTCTGTGATCCTGAGGCCTGCTTCACAATACTTCTGGGGAAAAAAACAAAGAACCCAGCACTTTAGCAAAATGGCCTAAAGGAAATCTGAGGATCAGGGCCACAAACACACATATGGTCACTGATCTATGCTGTGATGTTTCAAGCAACCCTTTTATATACAATTCCACGTCAGACCTGGGAACCACATTCACTTCCAAAGGATAGTGGGGTTTTTTTCCAGTGTTTATGAAACCATTTGGTAATAGCTAAACTTTGTGTATTTAATTCTGGGAGCTTCCGCTCTGCCTTTAATCAGAATATCTCAAGAGACTTCCTGACAACAACAAAAAATTCCCAAACCAGAGACAATTCTTACATGCTGAGGTTCATCTTCTGCTGACATGGCATTGTTTACACATAAGGCTTCCAAGAACTTCTGCTTCATTATAATGTAGCGAAATCTGCAGGTGAGAAGTGAAATACTATACATGTTGCTTCAGTAGCTAAACATCATTTTAGAGACATGCAGGGTATTTTACAGCAAATTGTTGAGTTAGGCATAGAAATTGCCACGACAAGGAACTCTGGTCTCAAATTTGAACAAATTGGTAACCACAACCTCTTTTTTTTAACAGGAAAGATCTTTTTTCCATTGTTGATTTCAGAAATATTCTATTAAAATATCAGAAAGCTAGTAAGACAAAAAATGTATAGCAATCTGTAACAGAAATGACAGAGCAGCCACCTATGCACCATATTCCTGAAGTGCATGGCAAATGACAACTCATTACTGTGTGCATGTATTTTAAATACAGGTTTACAGAATGCACACACTTTATGAACAGTATACAGGTTAGAAAAAAAGAACAAGACTAAGGTGAAAAAACTCAGAACTTGCAAAGGCAATACTTGGAAATTCATCTGTTTTCCACAACTCACAAAACTGAACTCTGAAATATGTTCTATTTTTACCTTTTCTTGTCGAATTTTTCCATACATTCAAGAGGCTGAATAAACTGAAGAACCTCATCCCACTGACCATCAAGAATCAATTGCCTAGTAAAAGAAAGGATCATTCCTTGAATTTCACTGGACAAGAATATCTTTTTTCTTTCTAAGTAAGCAGCTCACATAAACACAAAACAACAATTTAAATACACAACAGGTCATCAATCTGCTTTGAAAAGTTAATGCTTTGCACAAGAAAATTGTGATGTGACTAGTACTAAGGGCAAAATCCAAGACTTCTCTCAATGTTTTGTGAAAATATCTGCACACTGGGAATACAAATATTAACCACTTTTAGAGGCACATCAGAAAAGACAATGTGGTCCTGTGTCTCCAGCTTTACCTGTAATGATTATTTAAAAAAAAATCTTATTTGAAGAGTTTGAATAAAGATATCAATTCAATTAATGCTTCCCAAAGAATGAGAGTGAATTTTAATTGTATAAATGCTGCTGGGCCTATTTTTTAAAGGGGGTGGGAAAACACAGAGCTCCCATATGGATGCAAAAATGCATGATAGAGAACAGCTTGGCACGAACTCTGCCAGCACAAGAGCTCCAACTCCAAGATCAGTTAGACAGGTAGATCAGTTCCATTTCCTCATACCCTCATGTCACACACAGCTCTCTACAAAAGGCCCAGACCTGCAAGGAAGGGATGAGCTTCTCTATCTAAATCAGGAATGAAACAAACAAATACTTCAATCTTTTTGTAAATCTTTCATTTTAGCCCAATATCCATCATTTTCATCAAAAGAAGCCAGGTGAGAAGTTCTGTTCAGTGATAAAATGTATTTTTAAATGTTTTAAGAACAGCTGGATAGATTATCTTCTTATGCTTCAACAATATTATTCAGTACCTTTGGAATGAAACAGAAAACAGCAATGCTGAAAAATTAGTGTGCATCTCCACTGATTCCTTTCAGTAATACCGAGGGCAATATCCTGAGTGGTAAATTGCACCAACTCTTATGCCCTGCATAAAAGATACTCCTTTCATGTTGTTCAGTTTAAGATAAATCTAGGTATTATTTTGAAATGCAGATCACAGTTTTGGGAAAAAGCTTTGGAAACTGCTCATCCTTGCTCTTAGCACTAGAATACTGAATATTGTAGCAATCGTTCAGGTCCACGTGACATGGTAAGCAGATAATAACATGTCATGGAT
>NW_008656602.1:3901-5510 GCF_000695815.1 Acanthisitta chloris | reverse complement strand
TTCCTGCTTATGATCTTTCCTCAGCTTACCCTGCACTGACACTGCCACTAGTTAAGACTCCTTCCCACTCAAATTCGCTGGTGTGCCAGAATAAAATGAATCAACAAGCAAACAACAACAACAACAAACTCTTGCTCAACCTATGCTGATGATGCCTAGTCAGTTAATCTAAGTGGCTCAGAGAAGGATGTCACTAACTTCAGAGCTGGAACACATTGCAGGGCTGGAACACAGAATGGGATCAGGAAGAGGTAGATGAAGGCACAGGATAAGATCTCCTGTTTAGTGGCACGGGGCTGCACACAGAGCCACAGTCCAACTCTGTGTTTTCATACATGTGGTATTTAAGCAACAGAAAAAGGAGTCCTACCTTAGAAAGAGCATGTCATCTGAAAACAAGCCATTAATGACCCCACTTTCTTTCTCAAGTGCCAGCATGCTGATATGAAGTTTCCTTGAGTTCAGAAAATCTAGTATTAGTTTAATTATTTCAGCCTCTTTAACGTTCACTGTTTCTTCAGCCGTCATGATGGCAGTCTAAAAGGAAAGAAAGAGTTTTAGTTATGATCAATACCTTATTTTATGCTTGGTTAACAGATGTTGGCACCAGCAAAACCAAAAATACAGGTTTATGGGTCAGAATGTAGCAGTGCTACAAAACTGAATGACAAGATCAGCAGACTGATTTTAAGAGGATGACTGTGAAGCTATAATTAAGACCTAACAATACATCTGCAACTTCTTTATTTCTGTCCTATGCATATATAGGGGCCCAGATAACAAATCCACCAAGAAATCAATCCTCCTGCAGTGTGAAAATACTGTGCTTACCAAGCCACCAATATGTAAAATCTTCCTTTCTGAAATGCAAACAGTGAAGTTCAAAGAGCATGAAAGAGTCAATTATTAAGTCATTATCTAGAGATCTCACATATGAACTTTCATACTTCTAACACATACAAAAAGCACAGTGCACTAAAAATGCTGTCTCTTCCTACCCCATTTCTGAAGTAGTATATGACAACTAAGCCAGGGGTTTTCACTCATCCTTCCTAAGGACACCTATTTCTGTCTACACCCTTTAAGGAGCACCTAAAGCTGCAAACCCAAGACAGCCCAACACAGCCTGCCACTGGCTGCCATGCTCCCATTCACCCACCTACCTACAGCTGTGTGTTCCTGGCCCTTCCTTAGCCCTTCTCACTTCTGTCATAGTGTTACCTTTTCCACCAACTCACATCGAGTGGCTCAGAGGTCTAATGAGCTGTCCAGCAGAAAGGAAAAGCAGGAAGATATAGCTGGGGCCCTGGCAGCTAGCAGTCAGCTTGTTTAGAGGTCCCAAGGATACAAGGTCCAAGCTCCTTTGCCACACAATTCCTCCAAGGGTATGAGAGTTGTAGCATGCTTGTTTAGAGGTCCCAAGGATACAAGGTGCAAGCTCCTTTGCCACACAATTCCTACAAGGGTATGAGAGTTGTAGCATGTACTCCTCTTAGGAAACTTATATTCTGCTTCTGGCTAAGTCTTGCCTGGTTCCTTAAGTCTGACTTAAAATAGAAGCTGCTGAACTTTGTTTTTCAAGCCTGAAAAAGACTTTACAGTTCTAGCT
>NW_008656602.1:0-3863 GCF_000695815.1 Acanthisitta chloris | reverse complement strand
CCCTCAAACACAGCCAGGCCACACAGAATTGCCTTATCAGGAGCTCTAAAAAAGCCACTTAGCAGCACTCCTGTAGCTACAAGAATACAATTTAAATTCAGGAAAATTTCAGCTTAATCCTGTGTTACTGCAGGAAGGGGCAGTCCCTCCTCTCACCTCTGCACTCAGCCACACGTCCCCAGCCACCTCCTGGCACCCACAACTGAGCTGTGTGGTTGGGCAGATCACTCCTCTGAGAAGGTAAAAGTTAAACACTTATTCACTCCACAGACACAAGGGCACTCATGCTGACCCAAAGAACTGACAGAGCTTTGCTTTCCAGCAGCAGCAAAGTCTTAACCCGACAAACTGATGACACGACTGCACCAAGGACCAGAGAAGAAAACTGTATCAGTGCTGAACCTTCACCAGGAGGCAACATCCCCTGGAACAAGCAGAGACACCGAAGCAAGTGATCCGAAAAATGAATAAAGGGAGATGAGCATACAGAGCAAGATGTCCACAGCAGTAGGCTCCAGTTCCCAACTTCTTCCCCTTATAATTCAAAAGGGGAAATAAAAATAGTTCTCAATTCCCTTATGCAAGCATTCACTTATGCAGAAATCTAGCAACTCCAATGCTCAAAGGCAACCAGCTGTGGGCAATGCAGCTCCCAAGGCAAGCTGGAGAGATGATGCAGCCTTCAGAGGCCTCAGCCTTGGAAGGCTGAAGTTAAGACAAGACACACAGAAACTGAATAAGTTTGAATAAACCAAATAAACAGAGTATTAACATGAAATTAATTATTTACCAGAGAGGAAAGGAAGAAACAAATACTCCAGTGAAATTTCTCACTGATCAGCACAAACCAATGCTGGTCAACTTGAATAGATATGAAAAATTAGGCACTAATAACAATTTTTTGCATTATTGACTAAACAGACACACAGAAACTGAATAAGTTTGAATAAACCAAATAAACAGAGTATTAACATGAAATTAATTATTTACCAGAGAGGAAAGGAAGAAACAAATACTCCAGTGAAATTTCTCACTGATCAGCACAAACCAATGCTGGTCAACTTGAATAGATATGAAAAATTAGGCACTAATAACAATTTTTTGCATTATTGACTAAACCTCCAAGCTTTCCATCTTCCTCAAAGTTGTACGCCGACTTTTTTCCACTTAAGTTTTTGCCAGAAAATTTGACTACCAAAGCATTCGATTATAGCAGCACAGTTTATTTTGGAACAACAGAGACCTAGTTGTGCCAGATGAAATGGCCTAACTTCTTAAAATGGCTGGGTCTAACTCTCATTTTAGTCACAGAACACTCCAATCACTGAGTATTTTGATGGGTCTCATGAAAGACACACCCAGAGCCCACGAGCACACTCTCAGCTAGTGGAGTCAAAGGAAAAAACTGAAGTCTGGCTCGCAGAAAGCTTCGCTGCAGGAAACAAAGATAGACCCCCAAATCCAATGCCAGAATTTGTAGCAAGATGCTTTTTCCTTATGTTTAACATAGTTTCAACTTCCCCTTCTGGCAACTGGATATAGATTTTTGGTCCCAGAGTAAAAGACAACCCTGCCCTTACATACTGAAGGAAGATAAATCAACACAAATTTAACCTTCAGTTTAGTGTTAACATCTCAAGTCACAACCTCACCTAAAGCATTTGCATTTCTCTTTCATTATGCTTTTATGGCACCAGTGTTTTTTATATAAAGTAAACCTCCTTGTCAAAAGACAAAGTAAAACTTAGGCAAAGCTATACTGAGACTCCCCATCAGAAAACTACTAGGAAAAATATCAGACTAAGACTCCCTTTGAAGAAAGGAACATCAAGTCCAGCTTTCTTTACAACTGGATCTACTGGACAAGTCTAAACAGGAAGCCACTCTCCATAGCTACAAGCTTGTCTCAATTATTTATGTATTGTATTGATGAAAAGATGAGCATAATACTTAGTACTTTGTTTAAGAGTACACCTACATTAAGTAAAATCCAGCATCTGTGAGTTCCCTTCCTTTCTGCATTGTTTTTCAAAAGAACAGGTTTGTCCTGAACATGAAGCCTTTGCCAACTCTAACACCTAGCTACATTTACCTTGGATAAATGTAAACAAACCTGTAACATAATATCCAAACCTAGGCTGGATACTGAACTTCTGAAGAGGAGCTGAAGTACTGAGAAGCTCATACATTAACAGTATTACGAAGATACTTAGTGTGCATTTGCTGACAGAGCAACACAAATAGCTAGAAAAGAACAGTAAACCTACTAGAGAAGATCTTCATGTAACTGATGCTTTTTAGGCTGATGAGCTCAGACTTCTATAAGCAGGATGCTGTCAGAGCAATAAGCAGCACTGTAACACTACAGTGAAATTATAAATATACATAGGCTTACACATCACCCTCTGTGAAATCTATCAAGTTTTCTGACATCCAGGGGTAAGTCTGCACATGAGTAAATAAAAATCATAACAATTAAAAAGCAAAGAACAGCAGGGAAACTCGAGATTAGAGCTCAAGCTGCATCTTTGGTCCATCACACTGTATTGCTTTCTGCCAGCACATATGGCACATAACGTCACAATCTGATCAGCTCAAGCACTAATACTCAAGAATGATTGAGGCACAGCATTAGCTCAAGGTATAAATGAAAGCAAATGAGAATTAGAGCTTAATATTTCAGGTGCCTTCTACCAACCACATTTCTGCTGCAATCTTTTTACCTAACCCAGTCTTTTCAGGACAGCACTGCTCCATACCTGTCTTCCTTCCTTCCTTCTTTCTCCTGTACTCTCCCCCTTATCATCTTCCCTTAGTTCTGTATTTGTTTCCCCCAAAAGATTTCCTGCCATAAACCTGGCACATCTTTTCTCTGTAGCTTCAATGGACAAGATGTTCTTGAAAGAAGCTCTTTGGAGCCTAAGACTACCTACTGCTCAATTTTCCAGAGAGAGGCTTCACTCTTCTTCTGTTCTTAGTCATGTTCTAGAAACATGCCAACAGCAAATATCCTCTCTGGTGTTACAGAAAATAATTCTTACAAATAGTAAGATATATTTACATCCACTTACGCATAGAAATGTATTATTTCAGGAAAACATTGATAAACTAGAAGCATCTAAAAATAGTGTGAAATAGCCTTTAAGTTACCTTCCTTAGAAGAAATGTGAATTTATTTTAAATGATAGAAGCTAAAAGTAAAGGTCAGTATTCTGGAAAACAAGCAAATAGTGAAATGCTACAATAAGGGTTATTCCATATTATTTATCAGCTGAAATAGATCACTTGCCAGCAGGACACGACTTACATTGGGAAAACTGGGCAAGGAATACAAGATATCTGAAATACATGAAGAAAATATTATAGTTCAAATCTTAAGTGTCACACAGTGAGAGAGGTGACACATTTAAAGGGCGACAGGATGCCAAATTAGGATTCTTGGTTCACCGACTTCAGTGACAGCTGCGGTGCGAGCCCACAGCCCCAGCGTCCTGCTGAGCCGTGTCATGCATATTTACAAGCTGACTGCTTTGCATGAAGTTACTTCACCTTTTAATCCATCCCTCAGCCACTTACACATGACGCTTGTGCCTGCCCAGAGGTGACACCTACCCGGAGCCACGGGGACTCGGGGCCTGGTCAGTACCCAGCGCTGTGTCTGTGATGTGCCCTCAGTCTCCTTCCAGAGACTCTGTACCAAAGGAGCTCACAAAAGGAAAAGCCTATAGGCCAAATATTTCACCACAACCGATTCCCGCAGCAGCCAGTGCTACTCAGCGGCACATTCCGCCCTAAGAGATCGCACGATTGGTTATCCCGAATGAACCGCATCGAGCAGATTAAGCCATTATCAGCAAACCTCC